>NC_066579.1:134206853-134426853 GCF_024323335.1 Lathyrus oleraceus
CCATCCATTTATGAAGCAACAATGGTCAAGACATTTCCAAATCATCAATCCGCGTGGAACATTAGTGATCCGCATGAAACTCTTACTAGCCAATCGAAACATGAATGCCACAACTATCTATCTTGAATGCAAAGTGTAAAAATTTAAACTTAACATATTGAAAACAATGATAATGAAAGCAAGAGAAGGAAAATATTTTATGGTTAGTTTCTTAATGTAATCTTTTCTTTAGTAATTATTATTAAAAATGTTTAATGTTAGTTAGGAAAACATGAAAGTAACTTATTAATGTTAATTGTAGTTGTATCAAGTAAAATGTTTAATATTGTTGTTGTTGTTGAAATTTAATATTTAACGATTCAATTCATTTTGTTTATTTGTCGTTGTTGTTTTTGTTGTGTTGTTGAGATTTAATATTTAAAGATTTCATGGATTTTGTTGTTGTTTTTGTTGTTGTTGTTATTGTTGTTGTTGTTATTTTTTTTGTTGTTGTTGAGATTTAATGTTTAAGGATTCTATTAATTTTGTTGTTGTTGTTGTTGTTATTGGTGTTATTGTTGATGATAATGAAGAAGATTTAGAATTTGTCAACAAATTTGATGTTTTGCAGATTAAAATGAAATAAATAGGTTAAAAATAAAATTTTGTAAATAGGACTTTACCCCTCGGTTATTGTTGAAAATCGAGGTAAAAACTAGCGCAATTTTGAAAACCCAAAAAATGAGTTGTTGGGGATCGAACCCTTGAATAATGTCACTTTTCCCCCTGGTAATTAAAAAACGAGGGATAAAGTGGCAGGTTTTCATGTCTCCCTTCATTACCTCGCCTGGGCAGCCGAGGTTATATCCCATTCGTGTCCGAATTGAAATGGGGTTATTTGTAGTAGTGGTTTTATGGTAAAACTAATCACATTGTGGATAACTGTTTTAAGAAGCATGGTGTTCCACCTCACATGCAAAAACAATTCTTAAATACAACATAATTCTAGCTCTGATGGAAGTGAAAATGGATTGGTCCCAAACAACATTGATACGTGGGATGGCTATACACCTATAACTCTTGATCAATTTGGTGTTCTAATGAATCTACTTCAGAAGTCTAGTCTTGGCAAATTTGCAGGGAATGCTTCTTAAAATTTGGTTGTTGATGGTCAAGTAATGCTCATTATTCTTTGCATAATTTTAGTCTTAGCTCTTGGATCATTGATTCAGGAGCTACTTATCACATTTGTGGTTTTGTCAAGTGGTTTCACTCTTATAATGAATTCATTCCTGTTAATTTTAGATTACCAAATAGTCAATATCTAGCTGTTAAGCATTCTAGTACAGTTAACTTTTCTCATACATTTATTGTGTCAAATGTTTTTTCAATTCCTGAAATTTCTTTAAATATTTTATCTGTTTCAAAATTATGTGAATTCTTAATTGTAATGTCAAATTTTTTGGTTCAAAATGTGTCATTCAGGACAAAACATCAATGTAGCTGAGTTGTTCTGTTGAAAGGAAGGATGGATTGTATTACTTAACACTAAGAGATAAGAACATGCATGTTGATGTTTAGAATAATCATGTTTCAGCAGCCAATGTTTTCACTACCTGATGGAGCCTTATGTCATTTTAGACTAGGACACTTGTCTCTCAAATTTTCATCTTTATTTTCAAAGTTTGCATTCATTACAGTTGATAACAAAGATGTTTGTGATGTGTGTCATTATGCTAGACAAAGAAATCTTTCAAACACTGTTAACAATAATAGAGCTTCACATCCTTATGATATGATCCGTTCTTCACATCCCCCGAGATGAAAACCGAATGGCAGACGCTCTTGCAACATTGGCTTCGATGATTGCGGTGAATTTTTGGAACGAAGTTCCCAATTTAACTGTGATGCGTCTTGATAGGCCAACTCATGTGTTTTTTGTTGAAGAATTCAGAGATGAAAGGCCTTGGTATTATGATACCAAATGTTTCCTCCAAAGCCAGATTTACCCTCTAGGGCATCTTTGAAAGATAATCAGACTTTGAGGAGATTAACTGGTAACTTCTACCTGAATGGTGATGTGCTTTATAAGAGGAATTTCGATATGGTTCTGCTTAGATGCATGGATAGACACAGAGCAGACATGATGAATGAAGTCCATGAAGGCTCCTTTGGTACTCACCCCAATGGACATGCTATGGCAAAGAAGATGTTGAGAGCAGGTTACTATTGGCTGACAATGGAATCTGACTATTGCAAGTTTGTGAAGAAATGCGACAAGTGTCAAATATATGCAGATAAGATTCATGTTCCTCCGACACTGTTGAATGTAATTTCCTCTCCGTGGCCCTTCTCCATGTGGGGAATTGATATGATTGGCATGATTGAGCCCAAAGCTTTGAATGAACATTGTTTCATTTTGGTGGCTATTCATTACTTCACAAAGTGGGTTGAAGCGGCATCGTATGCAAATGTGACCAAGCAGATTGTTGTAAGGTTTATCAAGAATCAGATTATATGCCGTTATGGTGTGCCAAGTAAGATCATTACTGATAATCAATCGAACTTGAATAATAATATGGTGGAAGCTCTTCGCAAAGACTTCAAGATTTCACATTATAATTCTTCTCCTTATAGACCCAATATGAATTGGGTTGTTAAAGTTGTGAACAAGAACATTAAGAAGATCATTCATAAGATGGTTGTGACATACAAAGATTGGCATGAAATTCTCCCATTTGCTTTGCATGGGTACCGTACATCCATCCGCACTTCAACAGGGGAACCCACTTTTCTCTAGTTTATGGCATGGAAGTTGTGCTCCCCGTGGAAGTTGAGATCCTATCATTACGTGTCTTGATAGAAGCCAAGTTTACTGAAGCTGAATAGTGTCAGACCAAATATGACCAGCCTAATTATGAAGGCCCATATGTTGTTAAGAGAGCCTTTCCAGGCGGTGCATTGATTCTTACAACTATGGATGGTGAAAAATTCACTCGTCCTGTGAACGCCAATGCAGTCAAGAAATACTTCGCCTAAAAAGAAAAAAATAGCTTGCTAAGCTGAAAACCCGAAAGGATGACCTAGGCAAAAATGAGCGTCTTGGTGGATTGAAAATCCGAAAAGGAGATCCAAGCAAAAGTTAGAGACATAAAACAGAAAATTCATCCTGATAGATTGAGTACCCCAACCTGGGGAAATCTAGGAAAAATAAGGGATTATGGCAAGTAACTATATTCAGCTGGTCCTGACCTTTGAAGTAGTTTTGAGCAGTAATTTGGTTTTGATTCATCATTCTCAGCCGAAGACAAGCACAATGGATTTTGAAGTTGTTATGGAGAGTAGTGATCATTGTATTCAATGTAGCCATTTTCCATGTAAATTACCATTTTCAAACTTTGTAAAGATCCATGGAGTCCCTCCATTCGCGAACTACCATTCTATTAAATAAAGTTGAGCTTTTATCCAATTATTTGTTATTCTTACTTGTTTCTGTTTTAAAATTGAATTTTTATGATGATAATTTCGAAATAAATAAATCAATGAACAATCATTTTTCTTAAAATAATAAGGCATTTACTTTAAGAATAATCAATTTCAAAAAGGAATGTCAACAACAATCTAAAAACGGTAAAGTCTTGATGTGTGAAGTGTTGTTTTCCCCCAAGAAGTTGGCTGGTGTTTTACCTCCTCACCAGTTCACTATTCATCCTCAGAATGGTTTGTAAGTTTCTTCCGGAGCAATTTATCATCCCTAGTAGAGTTAGTCGGTCTCATCCCCAGCTGAGCTAATGATTTGTTCCCTTTATAATCCATCTTTCCCCGGCTAAGGTGTTCATGCTTTTGCATTTCCAAGTTTACGACTTGATAAATGAACCCTGGATATCTTTGAACCTTTATTTGGTCTCTAGATCCCTAACATGTTTATTGGTGCATTTTGTAGCCATGACAGTTGCTCCCCTGCGTGAGCCTTGACCCAGTTGTTTATGATGATGCCTTGGAATTGGTTTATTTTGTAATCTCCAAGAAGAATCTGAGGATTATTGAAGAAGTTTTATGGTATTTAATTTGTTCTGGCAGATCATTGTATCCCAGGTAAAGCTCCAGAGAGTTGTTTTTGGATGAAATCCCCAGTAGAGCATATGTTTCTCCTCACTTAGAGTTTTATCTCTTGATTGTGACTTAATACCCAGATGGACTTCCGTCTCCTGATAGAAGCTTTTCTATAATTTCCAGTAGTGCTCGGTTTTGAGCAATATTGTTGACATCCTCTGCAAGGTTGTCTCCCATTTGATATGGTGTTGACTTAAAATTCCCTACAATGTGGACTTGTTAGGATCCTCATCAGATCCCTCTTTATCCTTAGCATGTTTGGTTGATATTTTCAGCAGTGCTTTATTCCCCCCGTGAAGTTTTCCATGTTTGGTGGGATGCATGTTCTCCTTGTCTTTCCCCACCCAGAGTTGAATTTATTTTAAGCTAGATGATTTATTTTCATCCCTAACAGATTCTCTAGTGGTTGTTTCCATCTTGTTGATATTAGCCGAGTGTTTAGTAGTGATGATTCAAATCTCCATTATTTGTATCCTTTGTGTCGATGTGTCAGCATAATTATAATCATATACATGCATATTCATGCATAAAACACAACATCAAATATTTCATTGTGCATTTTATCGCATTGATTTTTTATTCTGATCCTCTGCTTTGGTGATATTACTTCCCCATGCAGAATTGGTGTGTCTGTCCTCCCTCAGGTATAGAGTGTCGACCCCTTTAAGCAGATTCTTTTTATCTTTTCTCCTTTCCCCACTGAGTTATTACCTCATGGATGGTTATTATTTCAGTTTCCTCCCCAGTTCATTATTTAGATGGAACCATCCCCTCGAGTTATATCCTAATTGGGTTGAGTCTTGTTTGACCGTTTCTTTCTAGTTCTTACCTAGATAGATCTTTTGGTCCCCGAGAGTTTATTACCCAGTAATTGGTAATATTTTTCTTGAGGTTGAGTACTTTACCCATGTTAATTTACCCAGTAACCGGTAAAAGGTAATTTACTTCTTTGTTTTTCTCCAGTGGATTCGTTCTCACGTGATACCTAGCAAGTCTATCCTTGATATGTCCACTTTAATCGGTGACAAATATGCTTCCTATTTGGTATTCTACCCAGTAAGCGGTAGTTGTAATTCCTATTTGCGGTATTCTGCCTAGTAAATGGTAGATATAAATCATATTCTCCCCTCTGAGTCTATCCTTTATATGTTCATCTTAGCGAATGACGTATATTCTCTTCTTTGGTCTTCTATCCCCACAGATAGTTGTAAATCCTATTTCTTCCGGCAGTTTATCCTTGATGTGTTCATCTTAATCGGTGACGAATATTCTTCCTTTGAGTTTATCCTTGATATGTTCATTTTAATCAGTGACAGATACTCTCTCTTTGGTCTTTTGTCCAATAACAAATAGTTGTAAATCCTATTTGATTTCTTTTCCCAGTATGTCATTCTTACCCAGTAACCGGTAATGATGTCCCTTTGTCTGAGTATATTATATTCTTACCCCAGTAACCGGTAGTGGATAATATATCTCTTCTTCTCCTATCTTGAAGTTTTTATTCCCTAGTTGAGTTTGGTTTTGTATTCATTCGAGAAGTTGGATCCCCGTTTGCGTGAGAATTTCAACTTTCGTTCTAATTTACACATTTCCCCAGCGGATGTTTCTTGTTGTATTGATTTTATCCCGATACATGCATATTTCCTATTTTTTTCCCAACCGAGTCTTCCCATTGATTTATTTTCATGGAAATTCCCTCGCATCTCCAGCAGTTTTCAAGACGTAGCCTAGCCTACGTATAGCTTTTTATCCCCCAGAGTCTATATCTCCTCAGTGAGCTTTCCTTATGAAACGCATTATGTTCCTTGGATTTTCGGTCTCTCCAGATCCTTTTCCTTTGTGGCAATATATTCCCCACAAAGATTATTTTAACATTCATGTCATATGCACCATGAGGTCTCTTAGGGACTAAAATTTGTTTCTAGATGTTGTTTTTTAAGCTCATGTTACTGAGTTGATACGAAGATTTTAACCTTCACATCCTCAGCTAGAATTTCCTTAAATAGGGGCAGCTGTAAGACCCTAATTTTGACCCTAAGATCTCTCATGCTATCTCATCATTTTGCATTAACTTTGGGATCACACCTTACTATCTTCCTCACCCCTCATTCATTGGGTTTGGATTGGGATAGATCACCATGCACATTTGATTGTATCATACTTTATTTTCTTTTGTTTACAAACCAAAATACCAAAAATATGTCTAATGTAGCTTTGTTTCTTTTGTAGGTAGTGTGTGCATCCATATGTGCCCTATCAAGGTCATACATAGGGTATGGGACCCTCATTGAAATAGATCAAGCAGGAAAAGGTCCACAATGGTTCAAAACATCATATATGGATCCCCATGTTCTTTATTTATCATTTTGATCAAGAATTCATCAAGAGTTTGAAGCTTGTTTTCCTTGGAAGCCCTAATTCATCTCGTATCTTGTGTGACTTCCTCAACAAGTTTCTTCATTAATTGATCAAATATATCAAGAGATAATCCATTATACATCATATTAAGCATATGTGATCCTCCATGAAGTCCCAAAGACCAATATAACTTCAAGTTTGCAAGTTGGTTCAAAGAAGTTAACTAGAGAAAGTCAACTGGTCAAAACTGGGGTTCCCTAGACCCTATCTCCTACAATTTTTGTCATATAAAAAATGATTCTAAGAGAAATGTTACTCTTTATGACATTCTAAACAAATCTCATGTTGACATCAAGAGCTAATTTTTCTTGGAAACTTATTTTTTATGGTGAAAGATTATAGGTCATTTTGTATGTACCCTAGTTAGGAGGTCAACTTACAAGGACCATAAATTTATCAATTTTTATGATATGAATGCCATCCAAATTTCATGATAAATTTGAATATGCATTCTCCAACTTTTATTCTTTGATATATATCAAATTCAACTTGCAAGGGTATGTGCCAAAAGGAAACATTATAGGTCATTTTGGGCCATTACCATTGAACAAGCAATTTCCTCAAGGTCTAAAATGCATAAACCCCTCATGCCAAATCCAAATGATGTCAAATTTGTGACTAAATTGAATAGGAATGGAATATGTACATCTTTGGTGAAGAAACCATTTTCATTTGAAGCTCATAGCAAAAGTTATTCAAGGTGTAAAAAGTGGTCATTTGACTTTGTACATAGAAAAATTTCAACTATGTTTGATTTCTCCAACTTCCACCTCAAAATTCATCATAATCCAAGCTCAAAATGGAAACTTTTTCAACACCAAAGTTGTTCCCCATTGATGTCACCTTTCCAAATCATCCAAGATCACTTCATTTGGATAAGAATTGAGGGACTTGCGCATGGTTCCTTTGTTTGGCTTGTTTTGGCTACTTTTGTACTCAAGTGATTAATTCCTTTTGAATTCTTCCATGTAATGACTTCAACATCAATTGCGCACGAATTGGAAGTGGTTTGCATCATTGGTTGGGCTTAATTACTTTCCCATGCACCCATGCACAATATTGCTATTTTTGCTCAATTTTCAAATGGTGCAAAACTGAATTCCATAGCCTATAAATATAAGTGCATTACTTCAGAAATGAGACACACACCTTACCTAAGCCTTGCCAAGCAAACTCAGAGCCATATTCCATAGAATTTCTTGAGGATTTCATTGAAATCGAGTTCTTGATTCCATTTCTGTTTGGGGACAAGAACTCCAAGAATTCATAGCCATTTTCATCTTAATTGATCACTGCGAGCAAGAGGAGGAAGAACCAATTGGAATTGCATCAAGATCCAGCCAAATCAATGCAACCCGAAGGTGATTTTTCCAAAACTTCAAGCCTCCGGTTCTCTGTCAATTATCCACTATTCTACTTGTTTATTGGTTGTCTAAAGTCCTACCAATGTAGGCAATAAGATTGAGTTGCTTTGAGGTTAAATCGAAGCAACTCAGATTGTGTACCTCAAAATTCAATTCCTCATATCTCTAAATATATTTGAAATTAGATGAAATTAGGGCCAGATTCGAGCTCCTGAGCTTTTTCTCTTTAATATAGTGTCCTTACTTTTCATTTTCTTGATGGTTGGTGGTGGACCAGTCCGTGAGGTCCACCGGAGCTAGGGCTCTGGTGATGTGTTGGTGTGCATGTTGGCCATCTGATCTATTTGAAATGTTTTCATCCTAGCATTTCCTTTTGATTACCAAGCCTGCAGCGCATTGACTAAGGACCATTGGGGAACGCACGCGCTTGGCCATCAGATTTGCCACCTCAATTAATGAGGGAGATCTGATGGCCCTCAATTTCTTCTATTTTCTTTTTTATTTCTGTTTTTTCATTTAATCCATTAATTTTGTTTAATTCATATTGATTTCATTTTTAATCCAAAAAATATGGGACTTTCACTAGATATCTTTAAATATTTTCCTCTTCCATATTTGAATTAAAATCATTTTTTGGATTAATTTTGATATTTTTCATGAATTAAATGATTTTTAACTTGTTTTAAATATTTTTTAAATGCTTCTGACTTTCCAAAAATCATGAAATTTTTTGTCTAAGGTCCTTTGACCTTGTTTGACCTAGGATAAATCCCTTGGCCATTTATTTGGTGTTTTGAAGGGATTTGAAGTTTTGTCCATTTTAAAATGCATTTTAATTCATTTTTAATTTGATTTTTAAATGAATAATTGTCTAAAAATTGTGTTGAGCCATTTTTATTGTCTTGTTATGTTTGACTTTCTGTTTGGCCTTGATCATGGTTGATTTAACTTTTGTTTGACCAATACTATTGGATTTAGAGGATTGATGAAATGTACATTTTATCTCCTAAAATGAATGGATAATATTGATCAAATGAAATTTCTCATATGATCAATTTGGGTTTCTAGCCCCCCTTCCCTCTTTATCTTCATCCTTATTCTTTCACAATCCATCATTGGCCAATGAAATCTCTTCATGTCTAATGCTAGTTGATTTATCAATGACCTTGTGTCAGATGAATCAACAAGAGTCTGAATAAGATAGGTCCATCCCATTTTTTTTAGTGTGTGGTATATTTTAGGAGTTTGGTTCTTTGTACCAAATCTCTAACATGCATTAACATCTATATTTTATTGTCCGACCTCAAATAGTTGTGACTTCTACATAAGTCTAATTACGATTGCTTAACATAGAGCTAAATTTGTCCCTCAAGGCATATCATTCTAGTAAGTGAGATTGTAAGTCTCTCATTCTTCATGGCATTGTGTGGGAACTTGACATTTTTTCCATTCATGAGAGCTAGTGGCATACTTGTTGATTTATCCAAGTTGGAGCCTTCTCATGGATGATGTCTTGGTTCATGCATTCAGACTTGTGAATTAATGGTTGAGTGTTCTCCAAAGAATGACTTAATCAATTAAAACTCTTCACTAAAATTTTGACTAACCATTGACTAACTCTTTATTAATGTTGCTTTATTTTCAAGTCATTTACTTAATGCAATTTAAATTTCAGTACCTTTATCATTCATTGCCATTTACATTTCATGTAACTTGTTCATGTTTCAGTCCTTTTCACTTCGCTCATTTGAGTCATATCTTGTGATTATATATTTTGTTTGCTTGTTTTGATTTTGTTTATGGTCTCAGGACCTTAAAACACATAATAACAAGAAAAACCCTAAAAAACATCTTGGTGAACTGTTGGATTTGATTTGAACTTTTGGACTTAGGATTAGGCAACATTCCCTATGCTGAAGGACTTGGCCAATGCCACTATCTGAGACTGAGATATCCTTGACTATGCCTTTCATTTGATGCAACACCATGAGTGCCTTTGATTCATCTGTTACTCTGCCTTTGTGCTTAATTCTCATACTGTTATTATTGTTTATATCTGATGATTGTTTCTGCAAGTTTATCAAAGGAATATTTCATCTGATACATTAAAGACTACTAGCTCTTGGATTGCTTAGTTGGATATTATGGCTATATTCATTTGATGTCTTATTCTTCGTATGGTTTACTTTGGATATTGCTTATTACTTGTTGTTTGCCAAAGTCCAAAGGAAAATGGGTTTCTATATGACATTTTTGTCTGTTGGATTGCATCCCATTGGTCAGATCTTTTCAACTCTTAACTTTTAATTTTTTTCTAGGATAGTCTCTTCATCTCCTACCACTTCTTAAATTTCAAAATCTCTGCCTCTTTTGAAAAACTTTCTTTGTTTGTGTTTTCTAACTTATACATGTTTTAATCATTAAAAACTTTGACCTTATGCCAATGAACTTTCAAACTCTTTCTTAAATCAAAACTTGTGAATGAACTTAACCATATTGACTTTAATTTCGAAAAAAAGACAAAAAGAACTAATAAACCATTAAAATCTTTGCCCTTTTGTGCCTTTTCATTTAATATGTTTTGTTAAAATCAATTCACCAACATCTTTAAAAATTTTACCACGAACTGCGGAGTTTTGATCCCTCATTTTTATGTTGGTACGTAGGCATAAGACCGAAAGTTTTGCCAAACACAAAAATATAATCTATGAATTCTTTCCTTATCCCCTCACTCTATATTTTATCAAACATCATTTATACCAAAAACACGTGCACACAAAAAAGGCTCCCTAGGAGTACCTAGGACACTTTGGGTGCTAACATCTTCCCTCTGTGTAACCAACTCCCTTACCTGTAATCTCTGACATTTTATTAGTTTTGATTTGAAAACTTCTTATCTTTGAGTTTTGTTCGTACTTTTGCCATTTTCATTTGGAAACAATAAAAGCGCGGTGGTGACTCTGGTTTATTTGACGTCAAGTTTATCTATAGTTTGATGGTCATGAATTTACCGCTACAACATGTCCTAAGCTTACATTCCTAAACTGTGATAGTTAGAGTGCGATGCATATTTCCTCTAATCCAGTTTTTCATGAGCGTACCAAACATCTCGAGATCTAATGCCCTTTGGTTTGTGAAAAGCTTCAACAACGTTTACTCCATCTCCTTCTCATATTCACACATGAGCAGCTTGCAGATTTCTTGACCAAAGCTCTACCAATATTCAGTTTCAATAAATTTGTTTCCAAGTTTTGCATGATCAACATTCACTATGCTTAGCTTGAGAGGGATTGTTATGATTAGCTAGTTTAAACACTTGCTTAACTTAAAATCATTAAGTTAATTAGTTATTAAACTAGTTGATTAGTTATTGATTGGTTAGTTTTTGATAAGAAACTTTCACTCCAATTCCAATTTGAAAATTTTAGAATATAATTTCAATTCCCTCCATTTGTTAGCCAAAGTTAAATAATGAATTTTCACTTTTCTCTCTCTTTGTTCATTCAATGGTGAAAATAATTTCATCTGAATAGATGTAGGGTTTGGGATAGGGAGGGAGGGACTCATCATGATTTCACAATTAAAAGTTTGGTCAATTTAAAATCTTCGGAGTGATATTTTTTCTCAAGTCCCTAACTAAATATGAAACATGTGAATGAAGAGCACTTTTATGACTTTGAAATGGTTTATCGGTAGGTTGGTAGCTAAGTCTTATGCTTTATTTATTTGAATTGAAAACTCTACTCTATGTCTAAACCACCACAACTAAAAAATTGTATTTAGTGACCAATTTAAAGAACAAAAAAGCTTAAATATAAAATGTTCAACGACCAATAAAGCAACTAATATTTGAAGCTTTAAAAAGTGCTACCGAAATTCAGTGACCGTTTTGAGATGATTCAAGCATGTATAATAAAAGTAAATTATTTTCCCTATATAGGAATCAGACCCATGCAATTATATATATATATATATATATATATATATATATATATATATATATATATATATATATATATATATATATATATATATATATATATATATATATATATATATATATATAATACAGGCTTCACGCGGGACTTAACAAATTACCACTCCGACATTAGTTTTCTCTTGTACATGTATTGAAATTTATATATATTATTAAAGTAATAAAATATCAATTTTAAAACAATAAAAATATGAAACTTTTATTAAAAATAAAAAATTGGGAAGAAAATAGTAAATTTAAGAAAGAAACCAAAAATGATTAGTGATCGATTTCTTGAGAATGAATATGTGGTCACAAAATTTCAATCGTTAATTCGGTGGTTAATTTTATTTTGTGATTGATTTTGCAAGTTCTAAAATTTTATTTATAGGATATCAAATTTCTCTGACTAATTCGGTGGTCAGAGTAACCGATTTTTTCAATCACTAAAAGTTTAATTTTTACTAGTGTAATAATGATTTGAATGTCTTTGATCTTGCTCTTGTGGTAGAGTGCTCGCGAAGCTTCTTCGAGAGGCCTTTATTTCGGTTGATGGTGGTTTTCGATGGGTTGGACTTATGAGGTTTTTTTAGCTCGACTTTTTCATATGTTTTTGTGTTTTTTGTCTTGTTGGTCACTTGCATGAGATTTATTTTATTTTTTTGTTTGAATTTTTTTGCTCTGAAGTTATACTTTTATTTTCAATGATATCAACTTTGTTCATTTTGTACTATATCATACCATACATTTTTTCTTTATAGGCCTTTAAATTTCCTTTTTTATTCTTTATAATATATTTTCCATTAAAAAAATACATATGAGAGGTATGGGTGGTGAATATGTGATATTGGAAATCAAATCTATGTTGCTTTGAGCTCATATCGAGTGTGTGATTATTTTTTTATCAATGGTGGTTCGCTTTTTTAATTGTAACGTTAATCCAGTCCTTTTAAATACTTGAGGCTTTCTATTAGGGCTAGTTATATCCACGTAGGTTAAGTACTTAAGAGCCACTGTTTGAGACCGTTCATAGAAGAGTCATCAAAATGAATTAGTCTATATAGATTAACCCGCCAAGCCATGGAAACGTAGGACTTAGGCCTTAATTTGAGACCTAATTTCTCTAAGAATTTTTAGCATGCCCCCGATTAGCTAATATTGTTGCAAACCCTATTAAAACACTAATGTGCTTCGCTTAATGCATAGTAGTACAAAATCAACTCATTTATCTCAACCTTATATCTCTCTCACAACATCTATTCACAACACATTCTTGCCTCATGTTACTCGACCTCCCTAAGTGACAATCGGCCCTCAGTCTTAATGTGACCTCACTCCCACACTCACATGCCGCATACCTTTCTCATAAAATTTCAATTTATCATGCACCACTACACTTACAAATCTACGCTTATTGTCACTTGAGAAGTTGAAAGTCATATGTGTGATTTTTATTAAGAGATAAATTTCGATTACGAAATTTCTAACAAGAGAAAAAATTTTACACCTAGATTTTTTTTTTAATTTCTTTGTGATATTTTTTTTTATGTGAATATGTTATGTTTGAAGTTTATTTGTTTAGGGATTGATCGTAGGAATTTTAGATTTTATTAGAAATCAATATAGAATGAGAAAGTTAAGTTTCATCAACCAACTGTGTGTAACTTTGGTGTTTTTAGGGTCTTGCTCTACATGTGTGCTACCTAATTGAATCTAACAATTGAATTGTGGTTCTTCTTTATGTGCCACTGAGATTCTGTTCTTGGAATAAAAATATGTCAGATACAATATTGCAATAATGTGTATGATAACTTAAATGCATAATAGGCAGAATAAAAGAAAATTATAAATAACACGGGAATTGGTAACTCAGTTCGATGCAAAATCACCAACGTGAGGAGGACATTAACCAAATGAAGGAGATTCACTCTAAATTGTCGATAATACAAATTGGTTTTATTTGAACTCTCCTACTTCAATGTCCTTTTCTCTAATTCTACTAGTGAATTTCTATTGAGGACTCCCTATTGAAAGAATTCTACTTTTAATAGTCAGAAGTACAATTGTTCTTATCTGAGCTAACTTCGTACAATGTCACTTTCCTAATACTACCCGTGAAGATTCGATCAGGGCTCCCCCTGAATCTGAAACATCTTTCATTTTCACTCGAACACTCTTCCAAGTTTTTATTCAATTAAAAGATACAAGATGACACTCTAATATAACTCAATTTAGAATTAATGCACATGAATAAAGAGTATAAACTACAAATACAATACTCTAATAAATCTCTCATATAGAGTATATATTTTCTCTAAAATTCCGAGTCTTCATAAAGGATATTGCCTCCTCTTAATGTAACAAAAGTCTACCTAGAAAGCCTAGTAAGGTTTGGAGTTGAAAGTGGTTGAACCTCCAAAAAATCATGAGATCAATATTCAATAATGTTGATTGTAAATCTTGATTGATCAAATATGAATCTCTTTATTAGAAAAACATCATTCTTGCTGAATTTGACTCAGATTAAACCTTCCCAAATATGAGGATAATAATTCAAATCGTCATTATGATGATTGAGATTCTTTATTGAAACAAATCTTGAACAAATTAGAACACCACGTGCAATATTACTAAACAATTTTTTTGGATAATTATTCTCCTAATCCAAACACATGATAACACACTCATATCTTTGACTGGACAGAAACGAAACAAAACTCAAAAGCGTAATATAATATTTAATCAACCTTGCACGCTATGCAAGTAGCCCGAGACATGATGTCAAGTTGAATGTTAGACATCTTTCTTAACATGTTTCTTTCCAAGAGTCTTCATGAAACCAATTATGAATCTTCATTGAGATAAATCCAATGTTGTTTTTACTTGGTATAAATAAGAATTTCAAAATCTCAAATGGAAGATTCCAAATGAAATCTCTTCCAAAACAGAAACATGCTATAAATTCTCTTTAGTAGAGATCGGAGATCTTCTCGTTAAATAGAAATTCAAATCTTATAATTAGAAAAATCTAATTAAATCTCTTAATAGAATATTTGTTTACTTACATCTTCAATCATATATTTGCAAATCAACTTCAGCAAAATCTTGGACTAAACAAAATTGAACCAAATATTTCCTCTAAAGCATGTCCAATTAAATATTTTCTTCAAACCACGTCTAATTGAATCAAATATTCTTTAATTAAATCAAATCTTAATCTTTTAATAAAATCCTATCCAATTAATTCTTCTTCATTCAGATTTAGGATTTAATAAAGTCTTTTCTAAACTGATTTGGATTGACAACCTTTTTCCTAAAGCAATCTTCTAATCGAGCTTAAAATCAAACAAATTTTATCACTAAATGCCGAAGCAATCATATAAAAAAAATATGAGCAGTGTGAGAAGCTTGAGTATTACGCAGGTCAGGATGTCACACAACATGTAAAGTCATCTTGCTAAATAAGTTGCATACAAAAATTAGTCAATCAACTATAATAAGAAACTTTAATTTGACTATTTTTAAGGGAGAAAATAGATTAAACATTTCTTTAAAGAACACAAAAACGATAGTACAACCAAATCTTTAAACAATATCCTCAAGACAAGTGTTCTTTTTTCTCCCTCTATTTGCCTCAAAAGAGACAAAGGTTAGAGGACCACCATCAAACAATCAATGGAGAAACAACCAAAGCGAGTCACGATATATAAAACTCACAAAACCCAACAAAATAAAAATAGATCCTACCAACAGGAAAAATGATACCCACATAATTACAACCAGTATTCCATATTAGATCTTAAGAACACATACCCCACATATAACAGAGGAACTCTAAAATTGTTGTAGCAATATCAGGTTAAAATGAAGAAGCTCCAACAAATTTGGGAGACCATATTTTTTTCTCATAAGACAATACTATAACTCTCATGAATTAAAACCTTTGAGAATATGACTTCTTGTAGGCCCTAAAGGAGCAGCAAAATAAAAATTATTTATAAAAAATATACAAGTTTCATCTGTAAGAGCAATAATGGGTATCACAATGTCAGCGACATGTTTCCTAACCAAAGACAACACACCCGGGGTTGCACCAATTTCACCATCACAAGAAAAAATGTCTTACTTTTGAACACTCAAAGTACCACATGTTAAAGAGGGAACACCAATAAGTATCTGGATGGCATGATGCTCAACATGATCAACGAATTGATAAAAATAATATTCTCCATATTTCACGGCAACATGAGTTCCTACCTAGTAAAGAAAACTAGTGATGTTAGGAGTGATACAAGGTTCATAAGATAAGGGAGCCTGGATAGCCACTTCAACCTTGTACAAGATGACATACTCTTCACTCAAGTTGGCTGAAACCAAATGACCATTTAAAAGACAATTTCTCATGAATATTCTCAGTAATTTCTTGAGCTATGATGTCTAGAGAGGGAACACAAACAACAGTATGCAGACTCAACGTTTTAATAAAACCTTCACAAACATCTTTTATAATAGTGGTTATAACAATTATTTCTTGCAAATGCTTGGCTTCTTGGATTGGTGCCTTGATAATGTGACTTTTCATCGTCCTAACCATTGGTGTCGCATTAGCTATTTAGAGATAACTTTCCCAACAAACAATTTGTAACTGAAATTCAGCAACCCAAGAGTAATACCTACTTTATCCTCACTAGTAATAAGATCATTCTTTTCACCACATATTAACAAGAGGAAAACAATAGGAAGTTTAACCAAAAATTCCTTCCCCAACTTAGGATAGCAAGATCCAACATTTCAGCATTTTATCAAACAATTAAGCAATACTAAGAAGCTCCATAATTTCATTGAACTTTAGTGCTTCAACATAGAGTTATTTATAAAGAGCCATCCTCATATAATTAATAAAGTTTCATTTGATTGTAGTTTCTTTAGAATGAAAAGGAACAAATGGAGTGTTATTGGGAAGCTTCTTTCCTTCAATAGATAGTTTAACATTTTTAACATGCTTTAAAACATGCTCATTAATCTTCTCATTATCATCAATTACATGTAATATGTGAATGGAAAGTTCCTTGACATCATGCCTCACAGCGCATGAACATTCTTCTTTCCTTTTATGGGAAATTGTCTAACATCAAAATTCTCATCAACAAAGTCATCATTGATAACCTCACTATCATTAACATTTTCACCTACAAACCCATTCTCATTGATATCTTCATTAACATCTTCAGTGATATCTTCAATGACATATTTACAGACACTAATATGATAACAAACCTATTTAGGTTAAAAGTGATAGGGGACCTTATGCATGGGGATATAAGGACCAATTTCAGTGGTGAGAACCTTAGCATTCAGACTAATATCAACCATATTCTTAACGAGGGGATATCACAATCATTAAAGGCGACTATTGTATCAATAAAAACTTTTTTGTAGTCAATGGTAACAATAGTATCACATAAGATAAAAGTTTCAAGGGTTTTTACCTTGAACATCCATGCTCATCTAGAATTCATCTTGACTTTGTTGAACAAAATGATTTAACATCTTACATGACATCCCTCAAAACACAATGTCATCAACATAAATCTAAATTATCATAAGATTCCTATTGGCATTCACAATGACATCCTCCATGTTGTTGATAGCAACACTGGCATCCTTATTGACTTCCACATAATCATCCTTCTCAATGACCCCATTCATGTCGTTCAAATTATTAATAACATCCAGGCTGAATTACATATCCAAGTACCTACATAAGAAGGAACTTTTAACATCCACCTGGTAAAGTTTGAACTTAAGGAGATAAGATAATTCTAGTAAAAATGTGGTGGCTTCAAGATGGCAATAGGAGAAAAATATTTATCAAGATCATCCCTTTCGATTTGAGCATAGTCTTGCGCTACAATTTATGCTTTGTTTCTAGTGACAATCTCATTATCACCATCCTTATTTTCTGCATCTAATGGTATTATACATCAAAAAAGTTGTGTTGAATATCCATAATAAAATGGTAGAGTGGAGAGGAAACATCAACATCTTTTAAATGTTGGAAGAGATTTACTTTTTCAATCAAAATTTTCAACGAAAATTTGGTCTTAGGCCATTTTACGTGCCACATTCATTATGAACAAAATTCCAACACCTGTCCTTAATAATCAATTTTCTCATTTTATATTACATAATGAAAATCCTGATATGCATAGTCTTAAATTTTTTGGTTCATTAGCATATGCATGTAAACTTCAAATGCATAGGAAACAAATTGAACATAGAGGTAGAAAGTGTGTCTTTTTGGGATACAAAAACGGTATGAAGTGTGTTGTTCTATATTATGTTAACAATCATGAAGTTTGTGTATCTAGTAATGTCACACATCGTGAAATATTTTCCCTTACTTGAGTGAAAATACCTCAACTTGGGATTATCATGTTCATAGTGATTCTAAGCCTACATCCTCATATGATATTACACATACTTCAGATCCTCCCTTATTTGATAATACACATAACTTAAGACATGATACATCGATAGACCCACATTATTCATCCATAAATCCTAAAACCATAGGACAAGTTGAGTTAGATCAAGAAACCATAAACAAAGAGGGTGAGACCATAGCGCAAACCAAACTTGTTAGAACAAATCACACACCTACTTATCTCTCAGATTATGTTTGCAATCCATCTCACACTTCAACAGACAAGACATCTTCAGGTAACAAAAATGTTTTCTATCATATTTCTAATTTTGATTATTTACCACATTGGTCTACACCACAACGTGTTTTCACTATTGTTATCACATATACCACTTAGCCAAAGAGTTATAAAGAAGCATGTATTTTTCAAAATTATATCAAAGCTATGACATCTGAGTTAGAAGCTTTGATCAAAAATTGAACTTGGAACATAGTTGATTTGGCACCTCATGTTAAGACTATTGGGAACAAGTGGGTTTTCAAAGTGAAACACAAAGTTGATGGTATAATAGAGAGATATAAAGCTAGGCTTGTAGCCAATGGCTACAATAAGATTGAAGGATTGTATTTTTTTTGACACCTTTTCTCCTATAACAAAGCTTACAATAGTTAGAACTTTCCTTGCCTCTGCTGCTATTCACAATTGGTTTTTGCACCAACTTGATGTGAGTAATGCATTCTTGCATGGAGAGTTGCAAGAAGATGTTTATATAAAAATCCATGAAGGAGTTCCTTGTGACAAGCTCAATCAGGTATCTAATTGCTAAAGATTCTCTATGGTTTGAAGCAGGCTAGTCGAAAATGTTATGAAAAGTTAACTACTTTATTGATTCAGCAAGGTTACACATAATTAGATTTTGATTATTCTTTGTTCACCATTAAAACTAATGATATTTTTAAAGTCATCTTAGTATAAATTAATGACATTATACTAGTTGGAAATCATATGAAAGAGTTTGATCAAATCAAAGCTTCACTTGATAAAAGTTTTAGTATCAGAGATTTGGGATTGCTGAAATATTTCCTTGGTTTAGAGGTAGCTTACTCAAAGGAAGGAATTTATATCTCAAATAAAATAGTTTCTAGATTTGTTGCAAGAATTTTCCGTTCTTGGATCTACACCAGCTACCACACCTCTTGATTCTTTAATTAAACTTCATGCTGACAATGGTAAATCCTTCGAGGACATTGGAACTTATAGAAGATTAATAAAAATGCTTGCCAAGGATTTGCATCTTCATTAAACTCTATCCTCGTAGTTTGTGGAACCATAGAGAGAAAGGGGGAAAATAAAAGAAAAATGCTTGCCAAGGATTTGCGTCTTCATGTCTACATATCCTCATAGTGCAATAAGGAACTCGGAGCTATGCAGTTTGGAGTATAAAGACTGAAAGAAAGAGATTATTTGGTGTGGTGTTTAAATCAAAAGGAAAGGCTTACCAAAGCGCCGAGACTGACATCGTAAGGTAGAAAAATAGCAGGAACTTGTCAAAGCACTGGGTCTGACATGAGAAGGATCTTACCAAAGACTGGGACTGATATGGTAAGGGAATGGTGTTTAAACCAAGAAAATAAGGGGGTTAAGTATAAAGGTGTGTTCCAAAAGAGGCATATAACCATGAAGGTGTCAACCCAAATTGTGGTGTCTAAACCAAGAAAGGAGGGGGTTAACCATAAAGGTGTGTCCCAAAATATAAGAAAGGGGGTTAACCATAAAGGTGTGTCCCAAAATAGAAATGGGGGGTTAACCATAGAGGTGTGTCCAAAAATAGGTATACAACCATGAAGGTGTCAACCCAAATTTTGGTGTCAAAACCAAGAAAGAAGGGGGTTAACCATAGAGGTGTGTCCCAAAAGATAATTTGAAATGGTGTTTAAACCAAAAAGAGAGATAAGAGGAGCCGCATGGCTAGCTGTAGGCTTAATAGTGATTTAACTGGAATTGCACTAAAGTCTATGAGTAGAGATGAATACTATGAGCAACTGGGTCATTCGTCCCGTACCCAAAATATTTAGAATGAGGATATGAATGTTCCTTCTCACCCCTTCTATATTTCTTATGTCTCATGGCATGCAATCCTTGTCAATGTTTGACAAGTTGTTGAAGCAAGTTCACAAGGATGATGTATGGGGATGATGTATATGACTGATGCCTAACTGGTGCTTGAGGTCTTGTACTTGATAGGAAGTTGCGCTCCAAGGTAACAGAGGCAAGTCCCATCAAGTGACCAAGAAACTTATGATCACTTGACAAATACAAATGGAGTGTATGCAAAGTTATAAGATCTAGTTGATCAAATAGAATTTTACCAAGCTAAATCAAAGGGAAGGAGACGGATAGAAAAACAAAATGCATCATCATACAAAAACTAACCTAGGGTCTCATTGTTAGGTACCCCAAGAGAAAGCCATGTGGGTGAAATAGTGTATTGAGCCTTGGTCATATTATAAGGTAGCCCACGAGAAAGCCATGTGGGTGCTAATGTGTGATAACCTAAATAGATGAATGTGATAAGCAAAGGCAACATGCAATGACCAAAGCAAGGTCACAAGGAAAAACAAGTTTAAAGGTTTCCCAGGTGAGCAAGGTGTAAGGAATCAATAAGTAAATGAGTCCAAGGGTACTCCAAATCAAGCATAGGTCTAAGGTTCTAAGTCTAGAGTCCAAAGTCCAAAGTATACACCATCGCTCCAGGTCAAGCATAGGTCTTAAACATCCAGTCAATTCATTTTATCATGTTTTGATTCATTGAGATTGTCAAGCAAATCAAAATAAGATAAGAAACACAAGATGAATAGAACAAGATGATCAATATAATATGAGAAAAGTATGATTTGCAAGTATGGCTCAAAGGAGTTTCAAGCCAAGGAAATGCTTCAGTAAGCTTCAGAAGCTGTCGATGAGTGTTTATGGGTGAAGATTCGAAGTTAAAAGACCTTGAATTGAAGAAATGGTTAACAAGTTTTAGAGGTATCATGTTCAAATGGTTTCAGATTTTCTTTGGCTATCAATGCTTGCAAATGAAGGAAAAAGCTTCCAATATTTATAGGAAAAGTCTTGTTGAGCTCACACGTGTGAAATGGATTTGAGTTCATGTGAATGGAATTGAAATTTCGTGGTTTCTAATCCGTGTGAGAACAAGAGTGAAAAGTGTGCCTTGGGCATGAAACTTGGTCGTTTTACACTACACTCTACTTGTTTTGCAAGGAGAAACAAGTTTTCACATGTATTGGTGGTCTCAAGTGAAGATTTGGATGATTGTATGTTATAGGTCATGCTTGAAATGCAGAGTTCATGGAACCATGTTTGATCTTAGGCCAAATGATATTCCCTCGTGTGTTTCATGATTTTATTCTTGCCAAATGTCCATCTCATTACAATGAATTAAATGTAAAAATAACCAACTCAAAATGAGGCTTGAGGTGAAATTGGAAAGTGTTGAAAGTTAAGGTCATGACATGCTTTCTAGGTCAGGCATTTGGTCAATCCGTCTTGACACATTTTAGGCATCTTGGGGTCCCAAGTTCATGACACCATAACTTTTGATTCCCTCGTTCATTTTTGAGCCAAACTTGGTCCAAATGATCTTTGACATAAGCTTAACATGATACAATTAGTGGAGAAACAACCAAAGTGAGTCACGATATAGAAAACTCACAAAACCCAACAAAACAATAATAGATCCTACCAACAGACAAGATGATATGCACATAATTACAAAAAATATTCCATATTATATCTTAAGAACACATACCCTACATATAACAGAGGAAATCCAAAATTGTTGTAGCAATAACATGTTGAAATGAAGAAGCTCCAAAAAATTTGGGAAACCATAGTTTTTTTCTCATAAGACAATACTATGACTCTCATGAATTAAAACCTTTTAGAATATGACTTCTTGTAGGCCCTAAAGGAGAATCAAAATAAAAAATTATTTATCAAAAACATACGAGTTTCATCTGTAGGAGCAATAATGGGTATCACAATGTCAGTGACTTGTTTCCTGACCAAAGACAACACACCTGGGGTTGCACCAATCCCATCATCACAAGAAAAATGTCTTACTTTTAAACACTCAAAATACCACAGGTTAAAGAGGGAACACCAATAGGTATCTGGATGGCATGATGCTTAAAATGATCAACGAATTGATAAAAACAATATTCTCCATGTAATATGTGAGTGGAAAGTTCCTTGACATCATGCCTCACAACTCATGAGGATTCTTATTTCCTTTTATGGGAAATTGTCTAACATCAAAAATCTCATCAACAAAGTCATCATTGATAACCTTGCTATCATTAACATTTTCACTTACAAACACATTCTCATTGATATCTTCATTAACATCTCCAGTGCTATCTTCAATGACATATTTACAGAGACTAATATTATAAAGAACCTATTTAGGTTAAAAGTGAGCGGGGACCTTATGCATGGGGTTATAAGGACCAATTTCAGTGGCGAGAACCTCAACATTCAGACTAATATCAATCATATTCTTAATGGGGGGATTATCACAATCATTAAGGCGTCTATGGTATCAATAACAACTTGATTATTGTCAATGGTAACAATAGTATCACACAAGGTAAACATTTCAAGGGTTTTTACCTTGAACATCCATGCTCATCTAGAATTCATCTGACTTTGTTGAACAAAATGATTTAACATCTTACCCGACATCCCTCAAAACACAATGTCGTCAACATAAATCTAAATTATCATAATATTCTCACTGTCATTCATAATGACATCCTTCATGTTGTTGATAGTAACAATGGCGTTATGATTGACTTCCACATAATCATCCTTCTCAATGACCCCATTCATGTCGTTGGAATTATTAATAACATCCTGACTAAATTACATATCTAAGTACCTACATAAGAAAGAACTTTTAACATCCACTAGGTAAAGTTTGAACTTAAGAAGATAAGATAATTCTAGTAACAATCTGGTGTCTTCAAGATGGCAATAGGAGAAAAATATTTATCAACATCATCCCTTTCGATTTGAGCATAGTCTTGTGCTACAATTTGTGCTTTGGTTCTAGTGACAATCTCATTATCACCAGAATTATTTTCTACATCTAATGGTATTATACATCAAAAAAGTTGTGTTGAATCTCCATAATAAAATTGTAGAGTGGAGAGGAAACATCAACGTCTTTTAAATGTTGGAAGACCTTTACTTTTTCAATCAAAACTTCCAACAAAATTTTGGTCTTAGGCCATTTTACACGCCACATTCATTATGAAAAAATTCCAACACTTGTTCTTAATAATCAATTTTCTCATTTTATATTACATAATGAAATTCCTGATATGCATAGTCTTAATTTTTTTGGTTCATTAGCATATGCATCTACACTTCAAATGCATATGAAAAAATTTGAACCTCGAGGTAGAAAGTGTGTCTTTTTGGGATACAAAAATGGTATGAAGTGTGTTGTTCTATATTTTTTTAACAATCATGAAGTTTGTGTATCTAATAATGTCACACATCATTAACATATTTTCCCTTATTTGAGTGAAAATACCTCTAATTGGGATTATCAGTGATTCAAAGCCTACATCCTCATATGATATTACACATACTTCAGATCCTCCCTTATTTGATAATACATATAATTCAACTTATGATACATCATAGACCCCCATTATTCGTCCAGAAATCCTAAAACCATAGAACATGTTGAGTTAGATCAAGAAACCATAAACTAAGAGGGTGAGAATATAACACAAACCAAACCTGTTAGAACAAAGCATGCACCTACTTATCTCTCAGATTATTTTAGCAATCCATCTCAAACTTCAGCAAACTAGACATCTTCAGGTAACAACAATGTTCTCTATCATATTTCCAATATTTGTTTATTTATCACATTGGTCTACATCACGTCGTGTTTTCACTATTGTTATTACACATGACACTTAGCCAAAGAGTTATAAAGAAACATGTATTTTTCAAAATTATATCAAGGCTATGACATCTGAGTTATAAGCATTGAACAAAAATGGAACATGAAACATAGTTGATTTGACAGCTCATGTTAAAACTATTGGCAACAAGTGGGTTTTCAAATTGAAGTACAAAGTTGATGGTATAATAGAAAGATATAAAGCTAGGCTTGTAGCCAAGGGCTACAATCAAATTGAAGGATTGGATTTTTTTGACACTTTTTCTCCTGTAGCAAAGCTTACAACAGTTAGAACTTTACTTGTTACTACTACTATTCACAATTGGTTTTTGCACCAACTTGATGTGAGTAATGCATTCTTGCATGGAGAGTTGCAAGAAGATGTTTATATGAAAATCCCTGAAGGAGTTCCTTGTGAAAAGCTCAACCAGGTATGTAAATTGCAGAAGATTCTCTATGGTTTGAAGCATGCTAGTCGAAAATGGTATGGAAAGTTAACTACTTTACTGATTCAGCAAGGTTATACAAAATCAGTTTCTGATTATTCTTTGTTCACCCTTAAAACTAATGATATTTTTAAAGCCATCTTAGTATATATTGATGATATTATACTAGCTGGAAATTCTATGAAAGAGTTTGATCGAATCAAAGCTTCACTTGATAAAAGTTTTAGTATCAAATATTTGAGACTGCTGAAATATTTCCTTGGTTTAGGGGTAGCTTACTCCAAGTAAGGAATTTATGTCTCAAATAAAATAGTTTCTAGATTTGTTGCAAGAATTTGGCATTCTTGGATCTACACCAGCTATCACACCTCTTGATTTTTTAATTAAACTTCATGTTGACAATGGTAAATCCTTTGAGGATATTAGAGCTTATAGAAGATTAACTGGGGGTTTACTCTATCTCAAAAAATCTAGAACTACCACTACTGAAAACTCTAACCTCGTAGTTTGTGGAACCAGAGATAGAAAGTGGGAAAAGAAAAGAAAAGTGCTCGCCAAGGATTTGCATCCTCATGCCTACATATCCTCATAGTGCAATAAAGAAGTCATAGATCCGTAGTTTAGAGGACAAAAACTGAAAGGAATATATGATTGGGTGTGGTGTTCAAACCAAAAAGAAAGGCTGATCAAAGCGCCGATAGTGACATGGTAAGGGAGAAAAAAGTAGGAACTTATCAAAGCACTGGGTATGACATGGGAAGGATCTTACCAAAGTACTAGGACTGATATGGTAAGGGAATGGTGTTTAAACCCATAATATAAGGGGGGTTAAGCGTAAAGGTGTGTCCCAAAAGAGGTATATAACCGTTAAGGTGTCAACCCAAATTGTGGTGTCCAAACCAAGACAGGAGGGAGTTAATCATAAAGGTGTGTCCTAAAATATAAGGAAGGGGTTAACTATAAAGGTGTGTCCTAGAAGAGAAATGGGGGGTTAACCATAAAGGTGTGTCCAAAAATAGGTATACAACCATGAATGTGTCAACCCAAATTTTAGCGTCAACACCAAGAAAAAAGGGGGTTAGCCGTAGAGGTGTGTTCTAAAAGATAAGTTGAAATGATGTTTAAACCAAAAGGAGATATAAGAGGAGCCGCATGGCTAGCTGTAGGATTGATAGTGAATTAACTAGAATTGCACTAAAGTCTATGAGTAGAGATGAATACTTTCAGCAACTGGGTCATTCGTCTCGTACCCAAAATATTAAGAATGAGGATAGGAATTCTCCCTCTCACCCCTTCTCTATTGCTTATGGCTCATGGAATGCAATCCTTGTCAATGTTTGACAAGATGTTGAAGCAGGTTCACAAGGATGATTTATGGGGATGAGGCAGATGACTGATGCCTGACTAGTGCTTGAGGTCTTGTACTTGATAGGTAGTTGTGCTCCAAGGTAATAAAGGCAACTCCCATCAAGTGACATAGAAACTTATGGTCACTTGACAAATACAAAGGGAATGTATGCAAAGTTATATAATCTAGTTGATCAAATAGAATTTGATCAAGCTAAATCAAAGCGAAGGAGATGCATAGAAAAACAAAATGCATGATCATATAGAGACTAACCTAGGGTCCCGTTGTTAGGTAACCCAAGATAAATCCATGTGGGTGCAAGAGTGTATTGAGCCTGAGTCTCATTATTAGGTAGCCCACGATAAAGCCATATGGGTGCTAATGTGTTCTAACCTTAATAGATGAATGTGATATGTGGAGGCAACATGATATAACCAAAGCAAGGTCACAAGGAAAACCAAGTTGAAATTTTTTCCAGGTGAGCAAGATGAAAGGAATCAAGAAGTAAATGAGTCCAAGGGTACTCAAAATCAAGCATAAGTCTAAGTTTCTAAGTCTAGAGTCCAAAGTCCAAATTATACACCATCACTCTAGGTCAAGCATAGGTCTTAAACATCAAGTCAATTAATTTTTATCATGTTTTGATTCATTGAGATTGTCAAGCAAACCAAAATAAGATAAGAAACACAAGATGAATAAAACAAGATGATCAATATAATATGAGAAAAGTATGATTTAGAAGTATGGTTCCAAGGAGTTTCAAGCCAAGGAAATGCTTCAATCAGCTTCAGAAGGTGCCAATGAGTGATTATGGGTGAAGATTTGAAGTTAAAAGAGGTTGAATCAAAGAAATGGTTAACTGGTTTTTGAGGTATTGGGTTCAAATTGTTTAAGATTTTATTTGGCTATCAAAGCTTGCAAATGAAGGCAAAAGCTTCCAATATTTATAGGAAAAGTCTTGTTGAGCTCACACATGTGAAATGGATTTGAATTCGTGTGAATTGAATTGAAATTTCGTGGTTTGCAATTCGTGTGAGAACAAGAGTGAAAAAGTTTGACTTGGGAATGAAACTTGGTCATTTTACACTCCACTCTACGTGTTTTGCATGGACAAACAGGTTTTCACATGTATTGGTGGTCCCAAGTGAAGATTTAGATGATTGCAAGTTACAGGTTATGCGTGAAATGCAGAGTTCATGGAACCATGTTTGAGCTTAGGCCAAATGAGATTACCTCGTGTGTTTTGTGACTTTCTTTGTGCCAAATGTCCATCTCATTGCATTGAATTGAATGCAAATAGAACCAACTAAAAATGAGGCTTCAAGTGAAAATGGCAAGTGTTGAAAGTTAAGGTCGTGACTGTAGCGGGGTTTTCGTTACCTTTAGGTTTATTGACTAAACCAAAAGTAAACATACAATTCGAGTCGCCACCGCACTTTTATTTGTCCAAAGGAAAGGCTAAAAAGCGAACAAAAGCCAAGTAAGAAGTTTTTCAAATCAAAAAATAAGAAAAATGTTAGAGATCTGGGTAAGGGGGTTGGTTATGAAATGGGAAGGTTTTACGCACCCAAAACATCCTTAGTACTCTAAGGGAACCCTTTTTGCAAATATGTGTTGTAGGTTGGTATTTGTGAAAAGATTTGTACAAAAGATTGGGGGGATGAGAAGAGAATATATTATATTTACAAATTTGTTGTTTGAATGGATGAACCCATTACATACGTACCATCACAAAGGTAGGATCAAAACCTCATAGTTCGAAATCACAAAGATTGATGAATTGATTTGATCAAAAGCCTTAAGGTATTTTGTTATAAAAGGGACAAAACTCAACCTAAACCAATAATCCACCATGTGAGGAAGGCTTCAACATGCTAGTGAGGGGTTAACCCTATAATAAGCATGGAAGACTTATAATCCAATCACTAAGGATGAGGTGAGATTTACATAAACCACTATGATAACTCAAACCTATGACTAATGTTTTTGAAAAGGTTTTAATAAGGTGGTCATTGGAACCACAAAAACAAACTTGAAGTGAGTTATATTTACAAGTTAGATTTATTTACAAAAAATGAAGTCAAAGTTGGATTAAAGTTCATTCACAATGAATGTTTATGAATTTTTTTTGAAAACTCAAAGGCATAAGGCCTAGGTTTCGAGTTTGAAACAAAGTTAAAGTTTGCAAGAAAAGATTTTGGCTTGGTTAGAGTGGGGAGAAGAAGAGAAGGGCTAGTCCTAAAGCACACAAAGATAAGAGGGGAAAGATAAACCCTTGGAGTTCCTTTTCTTGAAGTCATATAGATGACTCAAGATGCTCCTTTCTTTTGGGACTTAGCATATAAGCAAGTAATCAAACAAATTGGATTCAAGCTCCTAGGATCTCCATTTGGCTTGTCTCTCTTAACTTGGCTACTCATGACAATGGTCCTCTTTACTATCTCAAGATGGAATCCCTATCACACAAGAGCAAACATCAAAAAGTTCACAACACAATAACGGGAATGGACAAAGAATAAGTTTAGATGAGAAGTCTTTTAAAGTCAACTTTGAAATTTAGCATTCTAAAGGCATGAGGCCTAGTTTCTCTTCAACAAGTTTAGCATTCTAAAGGCATGAGGCATAATTGCTCTTGAACTCCTTTAAGCATAGGTAAGTCCTAATTCTAAGTCCTTTCTCCTTTTTGCATTGGGTTCACACAAAACAAAGACAAAACAAACACAAGACAACAATATATTTATATACAATAATGAGCTCAAATGAGCAAAAGTAAAATGACATAAACATAAAATATATGCTCAAGTGAGCAAAATGAAAAGCAATATGAATAAATGAGCAAGAAATAAATGGCATTAAAAGTAAAGGGCAAGAAATTAAATGCTCAAATTAAAGTTAGTAATTAGTAAAGTTATGTTAGTTTGTCATAAGACAATGTAGCGCTATGTTAAGCAATCGTAAGTGGACTAATATAGTAGTCACACCTATCTGAGGCCGGTCAATAAAACTATAGGCAAATAAACACAAGTTAGAGGTCATGACTAGTAAGCCAAGCTCCACAAACTTGCCATGCCAAAACAAAGGGGAAGGACCTTGTATGGACTTTAGGTTTTTTGCTTGACCAAGAAGCAACATATCTTGGACACAAAATAACTCACTTGATCTTAGATCAAGTTGAGTTTGGTTTGGATCAAAGAAGGTTAAACCTCTCATTTGTCAACAACCAACCATAAGACATTAACTCATTGGCCAAATTATGAAAAGAAAGGGATGAAGATGAAATGGATGGAAAGAGAATTCAAGTATCAAACTCAATTGGTCAAATCTAAACCAAATCATTATTAATCAATGCCAAACAGAAAAGAAATGAAGATTACAAGTCAACAAGTCAACCATAATTTTTTGGTATTTTTTGAATTAAAAATAAATGCAAAATAAAATAAACAAAATATGGTCAAACCTCAAATTTAATTCCATTCAATTTCAACAAGTCCAATTAAATTCTCATAGGCCTAACATGGTCAAAAAAACTCTGACAAATTTTCTCAACAATTTTTGAAATCAGAAACTATTTTTAAAACAATTACACAACAAAAAATAACACAATATGAATTAAAATCTCAAATAAATCTCAAATCAAATAAGAAATTGATGAGACTATTTTTCATTGACTTATCATGATCCATAGGTGTTAGGAAAATATTTTTGGATTTTTCAAATATCAGAAAGTATTTTAAAATGAATTAAAACTATTAAAAACCAAATAATTCACAAAAAATATTAAATGAAGTCACAAAAATAATTAAAAATCAAAATATGAAACTAGATTTTTCAAGAATATTTTTGGCATTGGTCTCATATTTTTGTGACTTCAAATAAAATATTTATGAATTTTTGAAAATAAAGGGAATTAACTGAAATTAAAAGAAAATAGGAATAATAGAAAAAATGCGCAGCCACCAGATTAATTCATTAATTGACGTGGCAAGGGATGAAAGGCTCAGAGGCGCGGATGCATGGTACGCCGGAGTCAAACGCGTGACATGTTGCATTAAATCAAGTAAACATAAAGACTGGTCCAGATTATAACGTGGAAGCACAATCCAAGGGCTGGGAAGGCTACCACGTGTTGATGGTGGTGGAAACCACCATATTCTCTGGTGAAGTACCAGATTCCGGCCACCACACGCAGGGAAAAAGTTTGCAATGAAAGTAAAAAATGAGGATATCAAAATGAAGCTCAGGTGATGTACATCACCACTGTATCCATGGATCATCCTCACTCTTCCTATTTAGAGAGAAATGTGAGATGGAAGATCATGGTATGTCAACTGGAATGGCACAATTTGAACAATTAAGACCACCACTGGCATGCCTCAAGTATGAGGACTTCAGAAAACCTCATAAACTAAAGAAAATCACATTGAATTGCAAGATCTAGATCAAAAAAGTTTGATGTCCTACCTCTGAAATGAAGCTTCTAATGCCACGAATTCTTCAAGATCTTGATATGCTTTTGCTCTAGAAGTGTGATGGAGATGATAGGTTAAGGAATTGAGCTTTGAAAATCAACTAATGATGTTGAATTTCAAGCTTGAAAGAGAAAGAGAAATCTGAAAATTCCTTTAGTGAGGGTTGGGATTTCAATTATGCAGCACTTCAGGTCTCCACTTGGTTGAAAAATGAATGGGATTGAGCTCTTATGTATAGCTGAAATGTGGCTAAGATCATGCTTCCCTCGTGTGCATGGGGTTTGAACCTTCCTTGCATGGGCCTGTACAGGCGCATGTAAGGCCCAATGATGGGTGATAAACCATGCTGAGATTAACTGGAATTGAATTAGACGTGCAATTGTGATGGAAAAAGCTTGCACATGAAGTTACAACATGAAATGCAAAAATGACCATAAAGAAAAAGCTCTTCGAAACTCACACATGGAAAGTCCAAAAAAGTAATGTGAGTAATGGTTGGAAATCACTTGAAATAAGGAACAAAAGTCATGTTGGGCAAAAATTCATTTGGCATTTGGAAATTAGTGAAAACTGGTTGTGAATGTTTGGGCACAAAACATGTCTAAGTCACCCTTTGAAACTTTTCACCAAAATCAAGCTTCAAATTAAAAAACCTCCAACATCAAAATTGTAGATATTTTCAATATGATCAATTTATACTCAAATTTTGAATCATTTGGATTTTTCATGAGAAAATTATGGGCATTTTTCAAATTCAATGACTTAGGTCCAAAGTGACCTATAATGTTTTGTATTATCACATGTATTTATTTTAGGATTATGAAATTTTGTCCAGCATAAAACTTGAAGTAGACATCTTAAGCTTTCCAATTAATTTGGTCTCACCTCAAAATCATAAAAATTAAGGAAGTTAGGTCCTTAGGAAGTTGACCCAAAATTAGTGTTTCAGTCAAAATGACCCAAGGAAGTTAGGTCCTTGAAATGAATGATGTACTTCCAAGTTTCAAATGGATTTTTTATAAACATGAAAAGCTGTTCAAATGGTTATTAAGAACATTTTTTTCTCTTGGGGTTCATTTTACAAACACATCAAAAGTTATATCTCAATGGTGCTTAGTTTGGTCAGATGGCTTGACTGGTAAACTCTTCAAGGCCAAACTTCCAATCTTGATGAATGAATGATTGAGGGGCCTTATATAGGCTCATATATGCATAAAGTAATGAATAAAAGAACTTACCTTGATTAAATTTGATCATAGGTTGAGATTGCTTCATGGGCAAGGCACAGTCAAAGCACAATGAAATTAGGGTTTCCTTGGGAAACAATCCTCAAGCCCTTTGGGTTAACCTTGTTGGAAAATTGAGATACTTGGGAGACATATATGATGATTAGGAACTTTGTGGACCATTGTCATGCTTTTTCTCATCTTCATCTAGCCATTTCTTTGAGCTTAGGAGCCTCCTAGGAGCATGGGAGCATGAGAGCACATGATCACTTGAGCTTCAAAACAAAAAGAGTTAGTGACATATTTTTGTGCTTTTGGTTAATAATAAAAAATAAGAAGAGAAATAATATACAATGCAAGTATGCTTGGTGGTCTCAAACCACTCACACAAGTCCCACCCTAGGGTTAAGGAACCAAACATGCTATGATCCTTGAGGCAATGCACTGAGCCATGATATGATGCCATGAGGGATCTTAGGGTCAAAATTAGGGTCTTACAGTGACATGCTTTCTAGGTCAGGCATTTGGTCAAGCAGTCTTGGCACATTTTAGGCATCTTGGGGTCCCAAGTTCATGACACCACAACTTTTGATTCCCTCGTTCATTTTCAGCTAAACTTGGTCCAAATAATCTTTGACATAAGCTTTACAAGATAAAAAAATAATGGGTTCAAAATGATACTTGACCTGAAAATGGCATGGCTGCCAAATGGGGGTCATGACAAGGTTTTGACCTAGTTTAACAACTTAGCCTCTTCCGAAATTGTGGTCCTTAGGGGTTTATTGATGCTTGAGCCTTGAAGAAAAGTTGTAAAGGAATACATTAATAACATTTGGCTCAAAGAATCTTATCAATTGGTTGATAATTGAAGAAGCTATGGACTTTGGACAAAGGTGAGCCATTCTTGCAAATTAGGTCAACCAATTTTGTACCAACTTGTGCAAACTTGAAGTTTTGTTGCATCCAAAGTAAAAATGATGATGGAATAATAATCCCTTGAAGAAAACTTGATTAAGGCTTGAATGACCTTGAGGATGACTTGATTATTAGATGAAATGGCATGGAAATAAACACATGAACCACTCTTGAATCAATGAACCACAACTTGCATCTTTCTTGAGAAAAATGATCATTGTTTTGTCTTGAATTGAGGCATGATCACCTATTTTAACAAAGGAACAAACAAGTACCATCTCTTATCATGCTTTGGTTAGTCAAAAAGTGAAACAAAGGTGAAAAACCATAATGTCAAGATTGAAGTAAATAATATGACTATGCTTGTGAACCAATGACCAAATGAAATGGTGATGTTAATGCTATGATGATGCATGATACGATTCCATATATGAAAATGGAACAAAGAAAGGAGGAAATATTAGGGTAAAATTTGGGGTATGATAGTGCGATTCTTACTTTTGACAATCCTAATTTTTTAGGGAGAGATTAGGGGTATAAAACTCATGAGTAATCCCTTTAGTAGTGTAGAAAAAATGGAAGTTGGAATTCTCAAATTCTATGCCATGTTGACTTCTAATGTGAATGATATTTCCAATTTATTCTCCCTTTTCATGTTGTACACGGCGACCAGGAGCTTCAAAAATAGAGGGTGTCACACTTATCATGAATAAACTAAAATATGGAGTACTCGTCATCATAGTCACATATATATCTCTTTCTTCAAAGACTTTCATATTGCATGGGTCCAATAAGATCCATATGAAGTAATTCAAGAACATGATGAAGATGTTTAACCTTCTTTTGTAACATATTTGTTTGCTTTCAAACTTGACAGACACCATAAAATTTACCTTCTCCAATTTGGAGATCAAGAGGACCAATGACAACATTTTCTGAGGCTATCTTCCTCATAATTATATGATATTCAAGTGAATAGGTTTTCTACACCACAACTTAGTTTCTTTATCTACAATGTCATCCATGATGACAGTAACATGATCTCCAACATTCCGTTCTACCGTGTTAGAAGTAGATGTCTTCTTGTTTACAATTTATTTCTCTTAGAACCATTATCAACCATAACATAACTGTTAAAATACGGATTGCTATCTTTCAGATAACTTTTTTTATCTTGTCACATGTCTAGAGAAACTATTATCAAAATAACAATCTTCATAAGACGAGACCTCGAGGGAGGTACACACAATATGAATAAGAATATTAGGCCTGGCACGCCAAACTTCTTGATGATTCATTTCAGACTTCTGATTCCACTAGAGATACATATGTTGATGATGTGGTTTTCTACCATAAAATTTATAATAGCACGATGGAATGTGACCATGTTGACCATAATAGTGACAAACCTGAGGGAGTTTGGAGTAGATAAAATTAGTGTGTTGATAATTATGTTTGACAATATTTCCAGACTTGTTACCTGGCATTGTGAGTTATGTTTTCTGAATAGGAGTAACACACATCTTCTTTGAATTGGATGGTTCACTAGTATATCTGACACCCTTCATGTCTTTGACGTGAGTAATAACAGTCACAACATTGTTTGTTTGATCATATTCACTTTTTTCATCTATCTTATCATCAGTGACGTCGTATCTTTTTCTTTTTTTCTTTAGAAAAATTAGGAATTCGTCTTGAATATGTTCAAAACCTTTGCATTCATGACATTGAATCCATTTTTCTCTTTAAGAATAGTTGAGATTTTGTATTTCACCACCTTTTTTCCTTTACGCTGAAGGTTACAACTCTTGAAATTTTGTTATTGATTGTATTTGACATTGGTAGAGACATTATTCTCAGATCTCATATCTATTCTTGTCACAACCTTTCTAAGGATCTTAGTAAGCATGAGATTTTCTTTAGTGACATAATCAATTTGGTCTTCATAGTCTTCATAATTATACCAACTATAATATTTGGAGGATTCTTTGTATCATCGTGAATCATAGGTCGATTAACTGATCCTCCTTATTTGGCATTTTTTCATCTTGAATAGGATAATAACCCTGGAACACAAGCAAACAAAATAGGGTGACTGCTCTGATGTCAATTTAAATTATGTTCTTCGGATGACAAAATTTCAGACACAATTTTGTATCATTGTTTATGACAAGTTAAATGTGTAATAGATATAATAAAGGAAAAATATAAATAACCCAGGAATTGGTAAACCAGTTTAGTGAAAAATAACCTATGTTTAGAGGGCATTAACCCAATGAAAGGAAATTCTCTCTTGATAGTCAGAAGTACAAATTGGTCTGATTTGACCTCTCCTAGTTCAATGCCTCTTTTCTTAATACTACCAATGAATTTCTATTCAAGACTCCCTATTGAAAGAACTCCGTTCTTAATAGTCAGAAGTACAATTGGTCTTATCTAAACTCACTATATTTAGTTCTAATTTTCAAATACAATATGTGAGATCAATCTTCAATATGTTGATAGCGAATCTTGATTTATCAAATCTAAATCGCTTGATTATAAAAACTTCATTCTTGGTAAATTTGATTCAAATTAAAACTTCCAAAAAATTTGCGTAACCAATCAAATCTTCATTATGATAGTTGAGATCCTTAATTGAAACAAGTCTAGAACAAATTAGATCACCACATGCAATCTTGCTAAAAACAAATTTAGGATAAATATTTTTCAAATCCAAACACATGCTAACACACGCATATCTCTGATTGGGTGGTAAAGGAAACAAAACTCAAAAGCGTAATATAATTTTTAATCAACCTTGTGCGCCAAACAAGAAGTTTGAGACATGATGTCAAGCAGAAGGTCGAACATATTGCTTAAAATGTTGTTTTCCACAAGTCTTCATAAAGCCAAATCTGAATATTCATTAAAAAAAATCCAATTCTAAATATGTCTCAAGTGGAGGATTCATAATGAAATCTCCTACCATAGAAACACGTTATAAATCGTCTTTAGTGGAAATTAGAGATATTTTCATTAAGTAAAAACCTAAATCTTGTAGTTAAAACAAATCCAATTAAATTTCTTCATGGAATATTTGTTTAATTAAATATTTAATCAATATTGTTGAAAATAAATTTCAGTAAAATCTTGGCCTAAAAAAAGTTGAATCAAATCTTTCCTTCATAGCATATTCAATTAAATATTTTCTTCAGAGCACATCAAATTGACTCAAATCTTAATTAATTAAATAAAAAAAGTCTTTTAAGTAGATCATATACAATTAATTCTTCTTCATTAAAATTTAAGATTTAATAAAATGTTTTCCAAACTGATTTTGATTAACAACCTTTTTCCAAATGCATTATTCTGATCGAATTAAAACCAGAATAAATTTTCTCACTAAAGTTAAAGCGATCATATAACACAATCTGAGTAGCATGAGCGGCACGCGTCAGGTTGTCACACAATATGTCAATACACCTTACTAAACAAGTTTCCTATAATAATTAGCTAATCAACTATAATAAAATCCATGGCATGAGTGTGATGTGCGAGAAAATTGATTTAAAGAACCAAAACCTTTATGTTTTAGTTCATGATGTGTGACACACATACCTCACAATGTGAGGAGTAATGAAACACATCAAAAATTATCTATTGTGTTCATATGCCATATGATGCCTTACTATTTTATGTTAATTCATTAAGTGTTACTATTTGAGGTGTAAGACCCCAATTTGACCTTAAGATCCCCCATGCTATTTCATCATATGCATTAGCATTAGGATCACACCTTGCCATCCTCCTTACCTTTCATTCATTGGGTTTGCATTGAGAGAGATCACCAAGCACATTTTTAATTATATCATACTTTGTTTTTTATTATTTACTAACCAAATACCAAAAATATATCAATGTATAGTTTGTTGCTTTTGTAGGTAGTGTGTATGCTCACCTATGCTCCATCAAGCTCACATATATGGTTTAAGACCCTCAATGCAAGGAGCACAATCAATAATTGATACACATTGACTCTAAGCATCATATATGGATTACCATTATCTTCACATGTTATTTTTATAAAGAAATCATTAAGAGTTTGGAGTTTGTTTTCCTTGGAAGCCCTAATTCATCTGGGTATCTTGTGTGACTTCTTCAACAAGTTTCTTCAACAATTGATCAAATATTTCAAGGGATGCTTCATATTACATCATATTAGATATATATGATCCCCCATGAGTCTCAAAAATCAAGAGAATGTCAAGCTAGCAAGATGGTTCATGGTGGTTGACCCGAGAAAGTCAACTAGTCAAAACCGGGGTTCCCTGGACCCTATCTCCTACAATTTTTGTCATATGAAAATGATTCCAAGCGCATAGTTACTCAAAATGATATTCCAAACAACTTTCATGTTGAAGTCAAGATCTAATTTTGCTTGTAAAGTCATTCTTTATGGTAAAATATTATAGGTCATTTTGTCTGAACCCTAGTTTGGAGGTCAACTTCCCAAGACCATAACCTGCTCAATTTTTATGAGATCAAAGTCATTCAAGTTCCATGATCAAATTAAAGATGTCTACTTAAACTTTTATGTTTTTAATAAGTTCAAATTCAACATGAAAATACATGTACCAAGAGGAAACATTATAGGTCATTTTGGGCCAATACCATTGAACAAGTGATTTTCCTCAACTTCTAAAATGTATAAATCCTTCATGCCAAATCCAAATGAGGTAAAATTTATGACCATGTTGAATAGGTTTGAAATAGCTACAACTTTTATGAAGGAACTTTTCTCATTTGAAGTCCATAAAAAAAGTTATTCAAGGTGGAAGAAGTGAACATTTGACTTGGGACTTAGAAAAGTTTCAAATATGTTTGATTTCCTAAAGTTCCACCTCAAAAGTCGTTATGATCCAAGCTTCAAATGAAAATATGTTCAACATGAAAATTGTTCCCCTTGATCTCACCTTTCCAAAAAGTCTAAGATCATCTCATTTGGACAAAGTATGAAGGATTTGTGCATGGGTGCAACATGATGAACCATTTGGATGATTTCCACTTCCACTTTTCATACACGATTGCATGGATTTCCAACATGAATTCAGCATGACTCTCACTCATTTTTGGATCAGAATTCATCACTTGATGGGCCTATCACACGCCAATTCAAGCATGCAAAGAGAATTTCACAAAAATGCCAAATTTGGAAGTGTGTAGAAATCGATCTCATGGCCTATAAATAAGACCCTCATTGCTCAGAATTAAAGACCTCATGCCTAAGCTTTGAACCTGCAAACCCAAACCCTCACCATTGAAGGATAAGTTTGAAGTTTTTCTTTGAAAATCGAGTTTCAAATCTCCATCTGTTTTGAGATTGAAAATCCAAGAGTCGGTACCTTTCATTGATCCTAATCTCTTCCAACAAGCATCTGAAGCAAGGCCAAGCATAATTGAAAGCAAGATCATGCCAATCTGAAACTCCATTAAAGGTGAATTTTCAGAATTTTCATCTCTTCGATTCTCCCTAAATTCTTCACTATTCTTGTTGATTTTTGGTTGTATGAAGTCCAATCAATGTAGGCAAGAAGATTGAGTTACTTTGAGGTCAAATCGAAGCAACTCAGTTCATGATCCTCAAAATTCAAAACCCCGTATCTTTTTATATACTTGGAATTAGAGAAAATTGAGGCCATATTCGTGCTCTTGAGAATTTTTCCTTCAAAATAGTGTATTCACTTTTCATTTTCCATTGAGTTGAGCTTGGACCAGGCCGGTGGTGCTCACCGGAGAAGATGACCAGAGCTAGGAATCTGGTGGTGCGTTGGATCAACCCAGGCCATCTGATTTGTTTGAAATGTTTTAATCTCACGCGTCCAAACTGATTACCATGCCTGAAACGCGTTTGACTAAGGTCCTTGTGGAATGCGCGCTCCTGGCCATCTGATCTGCCACCTCAATTAATGAGGGAGATCAGATGACCCTTGTTTTTTGATTTTTTGATTTTTCCATTTAATCCTTTTATTTTGATTAATTCATATTAATTTCATTTTGAATCCAAAAAATATGGGACTTTCACCAAAATATTTCAAATAGTTTTCTCTTTCATTTTATGAATTAAAATTATTTTTTGGATTAACTTTGATATTTTTCATGAATTAATTGTTTTTTTTGCATATTTTTAATTGTTTAAAAATACTTCTGACTTTTCAAAAATTATGATTTATTTTTGTCCAAGGTCCTTTGACCTTATTTGACCTAGGATAAATCTCTTGGACATTTATTTGGTGTTTTAAAGAGGTTTTAGGTTTTTGACCAAACATAATTCAATTTAAATGCATTTTAATTTGATTTTTAGGTTATTAATTGTGTAGAAATTATGTTGAGCCATTTTTATTGACTTGTGAAGTTTGACTATGTGTTTTGGCCTTGGTCAAGATTGATTTGACTTTTGTTAGATTAAAATCATTGGATTGAGGGGATTGATGAAATGTATATTTTATCTCCCAAAATGAATGAATGATTTTAATTTTATAAAAAGTCCTCCTATGACCAATTTGTGTTTGTCTCATTTTCCCTCCCTCTTCATCTTCAATCCCATTCTTTCCCATCCCTTCCATTGACCAATGAAGTCTCAATATCCTAAGGCTTATTGGTTCATCAATAACTTTGTGTTAGATGAACCAATACAAGTATGGATGAGATAGATCCATCCTTTGATCTTTTTCTTTTTGTGTGTGGTGTGTCTTAGGAGTATGGTTCATTATACCATATCTATAACATGCATTAACACCAAAATTTCTATTGCCCGATCTCAGATAGTTGTGACTTCTACATAAGCCCAATTACGATTGCTTAACATAGCGTTAAATTCTGACCCAAAGGCATAGAATTCTAGTAAGTGAGATTGTAAGTATCCCCCCTTTCATGGTATTGTGTGGAAACTTAGTCTTTTTTTCCTTCCTTTGGAAGATGTCTTGGTTCAAGGATCCATGCTTGTGAATAGAGGGTTGAGTGTTCTCCAAAGAATGCCTTAATCAATTGAAAAGCAAAACATCACTAACATCTAATCAACTAACATTTGACTAACTCTTATTATTCTTGCTTTTAATTTCAAGTCATTTACTTTATACAATTTAAATTCAAGCCATTTACCATTTCATTTGTCATTTACATATCATTTAAAAATTTTATGTTTATGTCATTTTCACTTTGCTCATTTGAGCCATATATTGTGATTGAATATATTTTCTTGTGTGTATTTTTCTTGTGTTTGTGGTCTTAGGACCTTAAAATAGTTACTAAACAATAATAACCCTAAAAAATGTTTGTGTGGACTGTTGGATTTGATTTGAGCTTTGGACGTAGAATTAGGCAACACTCCATATACAAAAGGACTTGGCCAATGCCAACATTTCTGAAACCAAGTTATTGTGATTTTAACTTTCATATTATGCAAGTATTGGAATCCACATGAATTCATCTGCTACATAGTCTTGATACAACTGTTACTTTGAACCTGTGTCTAATACCTTATTCTGAGTCAATCAAGGAGTATGTCATCTGATACATGAGAAGAAGAAGACTATGAAGTTGCTTGCTTGGATGTGGCTATCTTTATTTGATGCCTTGCTATTCATTTTCCTACTTTCTTATTGATATTGCTTGATTTAAAGTCGAAAGGGAAAGTGGATTTCTATATGACATTCTTGTCTGTTGGATTGCATCCCATTGGTCAGATCTTTCCAACTCTTAACTTTTAAATTTTTTCTTAGGATTAGTCTCTTCATCTCCTCCCACTTCTTAAATTTCAAATCTCTCCCCCCTTTTAAAAATTTATTTTCTTGTGATTTCTAAACTTAGACCTTATTGTAAATTAGAAACTTTGGCCTTATGCCATTGCATTTTAAAACACTTTTCTTAATCAAACTTGTAAATGAATCTAATCATATTGACTTAAAATTTCAAAAGACAAAAAGAACTACCACTCATTCAAACTTTTGGGCCCTTTGTGCCTCTTTTCAACTTAACCTTTTGCTAAAAGTAATCCATTCACTTTGAATTGTTACCACGAACTACGAGGTTTTGATCCCTCATTTTTATGTTGGTACGTAGGCAGAAGTTCGAAGGTCTTGTCAAACACAAAAATATAATAAATGAATTCTTTTTCTCATCCCCACATTCTATTTGTTTCAAACATCTTTTATACCAAAAACACATACACACATAAAAAAGGGCTCCCTAGGAGTACCTAGGACACTTTGGGTGCTAACACCTTCCCTTTGTGTAACCAACTCCCTTACCTGTAATCTCTGACATTTTATTAGTTTTGATTTGAAAACTTCTTATCTTTTGGATTTTGTTCGTACTTTTCCCTTTTCCTTTGGAAACAATAAAAACACGGCGGCGACTCTGGTTTTATTGACGTTAAGTTTATCCATAGCTTAATGGTCATGAATTTACCGCTATAGAAATTAAGTGGCGACTCTATTGGAGATTTGAGGTAGTCCTCAGTGGGTTTAGCCTACTTTTTATGTGTATATAACTGTATATTTGATGTTTGTATATTTGTTTGTGTGATATAATCTACTTGATGTGCTTGGTGATCTCTGAGTGGTGAGATAAGTTCTAACCCAAACTTGAGTGCAATTAAAATAGGAGGATGGTATAGTCATGTTAGACTTGTGTGCAGTAGTCCTTAACTAGTTGGCTTGAGACCCATCTACTCAGTGGAGACCCTTTTGGAGCTATTGATGTCACACAAGTTATTTGTGGTTAGGCATAACTTTTGTCTGATTTGGGGCCCGAGAAGTTAAGGACCATAGAACATTTAATCTAACTTGTCCTACTTAGGACGTAGTGCGAAGATTGTTCAAGTGTAGACTTGATAACAGTTGTTACGCGATACTACCCTCAGACAAGTTTCTCTTGAGAATATTATGGGTTGATGAGTCAGTCATCCTAACCTATAATATCCGATAGATGGAATTAAGACTCTGGGAACTTTTTAGAACATGATCTACAGGTTTCATCCTTAGTACACTCCTTTGGGATGGTTCTTAACCTGACTCCATGCTCTTGACTCACAATAAACCCTCTAATTCTTGGTTGATCCAATCAAGTATTGTCAATATCAATGGAACTTGGGTGTTGATAAGGTGAAAACCATAAGCCACCAAAATGGATGATTGATCTTGACAATGACTTGATTCATCCCTTGACCTTTGTTTGCCTTGTGTATGATCCCTTATTTGTGATTGTTGCATTCATGCATTCATGCGCATCATGACATTCATCACACGAAAAATAGCTTCAAGGAACTGAGGTTTTATTTACAAATATTTTTAGACCATGGATTGTGGAAAAAGGAACACTAAGAAGTACAGTTTCAGATGTCCCGACTTGAAAGAGTTAAGGAAGTTATCATCTTTCATATTAGATCCCTTGGACTTCAAGCAACGCCATGGGAAGCTTCTATCTGTGTTATCTGCTGATGTGGTTGAAGGACTCTTGAGTATGTTGGTTCAGTTCTATGATCCTTTCTACCGTTGCTTCACTTTTCCCGATTATCAGGTTATGCCTATGTTAGAGGAGTATGCCCATCTCTTGGGAATACCCGTTTCTGACAAGGGTCCTTTTAGTGGATTTGAGGAGATTCCCAGATCTCATCTTATAGCTGAAGCTCTTCATATGAAAAGTTTGAGATTAAGGCTCATTGGGTGAAGAAAGGAGGAATGTTTGGGTTGACTTCTGAGTTCCTTATTGGGAAATCCATTGCCTTTGCTCAAGCTGGTAGTGTGGATGCTTTTGAATCCATCTTTGTGTTACTCATCTATGGTTTGGCTTTGTTCCATAACATTGACGGTTTTGTTGATGTTAACACCATTAGAGTCTTCTTGATTGGGAATCCTGTTCCAACGTTGTTGGGTGATATGTATTTCTCTTTACATTTGAGGAATTCTAATGGTGGTGGGACTATTATGTGCTGTGTTCCTCTTCTGTACAAGTGGTTTATTTCGCACTTGCCTCAGATGCTTGCTTTTGTGGAGAACAAGCAATGTCTACGGTGGTCTCAGAGACTTATGTCCCTCACTAATGATGATAATGTTTGGTATGACTTTACATTGAGTAGCTTGGATATTATAGATAGTTATGGTGAATTTTCTAATGTTCCTTTCATTGGTACACAAGGAGGAATCAATTACAACCCTGCTTTGGCTCGTCGTCAACTTGGGTTCCCCTTGAGAGACAAACCTAATAACACTCAGTTAGAAGGTATTTTCTATCAAGAGGGTAAAGATCCCCAACATTTGAATCATAAGGTGATATATGCTTGGAATAATGTGCATAGGAAAGGAAGATCCAATCTTAGTCCTCGCAACTATGTAGCTTTGGAAGCTTACACTACTTGGGTGAAGAAGAGAGCTTTGAAGTTGAAGATGATGTATGCTTATGAGAGACCTATGTCTACAGTTGTGGTTGAGCCATCAACTCTCCCTAACCAAGATGTAGAGGAGTGAGAAGATGCACTTGCCAAAATGAAGAAAGAAAGAGATATGTGGGAAGAGCGGTTCCATGCTTTAAGCCAAAAGCATGAAGAGTTGCAGCTTGAGTCAAAGGACAAAGATGCACTTATTGAACTTCTTGAAGATCGAGCAGTGAAGAGACAGAGAGAACCAGAAGGTCAATCTTCCTGTAGTATGCCTCAGCCTTCCGGTGCTTGGAAGAATATTGTTGATCAACTAGTCCTCGAGAAGGCTCAGATGAAGACATCCTTTGAGACTGAGATTCAGCGCATCCAAAGGAAGTACGCGCCTACAGCCAGATCATCTAACACCGTTGCTAGGTGATACATAGGATGATTAGTCTCCTTTTCTCTTGTGCTTATACTTTGGTTTCTGAAGTTGTACTCAGTGTAATCCTTCCAATTTTATGAATAAAAGAGATTACATATATTTGCAAATAAAATAGTATGTTCCTTTAAAATAAAAACAAAAACATTGCATTTCATGCATCATTTGAATAAACAGGTTTTCTTTTGCCAAATGTCTTATCGGTTATTCTTATGTGCTTCAGCCAAGCTGACTCACCGATACAACACTCACGCCAATCAACCCAGAATTATGGAGCACTTGGAGCAAGAGAACAAAGAATTGAAGGATGAGATTACTCTTCTGACTGCTATGATGGAGTCTATTCTTTCCGCGCATAATTAGTCTTCACCAACTTCTGCAACTTCTCCTCCTCAAAGGACTGTCATCTCAGAGGTTGCTACCTCAGTTGTGCCTGTTGCTGCTACTCAATCTGGTCCATCTATGCCTGCTGGATTCCCGTGGGGGATGCCACCAAATTTTATGCCTGAAGGATTTGCACCTACATTTGTTTCTATGCCAGCATCTAGCCCGATCATGCCCATGCCGCCTCCGGTTGTTCATACCTTGCCTCATGTTGAGGACACCATCTACCATTCCGAGTCATCTGAGGGCCTAGATGTTTATGAGAAGATGGATGAAATGAAGGATCAGTTCCTTGAGCTGCGCAAGGAGTTGAAAACATTGAGAGGAAATGACATGTTTGGTAATAGTGTTGCTGAACTCTTCTTGGTACCAAATGTGAAGATCCCGATGAAGTTCAAAGTCCCTGACTTTGAAAAGTATAAGAGAAATACTTGTCCACTTAGCCACCTTGTTATGCACGCCAGGAAAATGTCAATGCAAACTGATAATGATCAGTTATTGATTCACTATTTTCAAGACAGTTTGACTGATGCCGCTCTGAGACAGTACATGGGGCTAGATATTGCAAGTGTTCGCACATTTAATAATCTGGGTGAAGCTTTTGTGAAGCAATATAAGTATAATATGGACATGGCGCTTGATAGATACCAGCTGAGGTCCATGTCTCAGAAGGACAAAGAGACATTCAAAGAGTATTCCCAGAGGTGGAGAGAACTTGCTGCTCAGATTAATCCTCCATTGGAAGAGAAAGAGATGACGAAGATTTTCCTAAAGACCATGAGTTTGTTTTATTACGAACGTATGATTTCCAGTGCCCCCAGTCACTTTACCGAAATGGTAAACATGGGGATGAGGTTAGAGGAAGGAGTCTGAGAGGGACGTCCGTCTAAGGAAGAGGTGTCGTCCAATAAGAAGTATGGGAGTGGTTTTGCCAAGAAGAAGGAAGGAGAAACTAATGCAGTATCTGTAGGGAGGCAAAGGAGGCCTCATGTCAGAAGAAATCTGCAACCGTGTTAGCATCAACACCAAGTTTCATTAGTTATCCTAGTATTTTCTAACAATCAATTAGTGCCAGTTCAACAACAACGTCAACAACAACCGCAACACAGAACCAACAACTACAACAACACCATAAATAATCAACAACAAAAAAATTTGAGAGGAAGAAAGTCTCTTTTAACCCTATTCCTATGTCATACGCCGAACTCTATCCATCTTTGGTTCTCAAGAACCTACTTCAACCAAGAAATCCACCTCAAATTCCCGAGCCACTTCCATGGTGGTATAAGCCTGAACTTCGTTGTTCCTTTCATCAAGGAGCTCCCGACAATCATATTGAGAACTATTACCCGTTGAAGTATGAGGTCCAGAAACTTGTGAAGAGTGGGATGGTGTCCTTTGAGGACAGTGCGCTGAATGTGAAAGCCAATTCGTTACCCGCTCATGGTAACTCCTTGTCAACATGGTAGATGGTTGTCCTGGAGAATATAAGGTTTATGATGTTCTCCATATCAGACAGTCTTTGGTTGCAATTCATAGAGATATTTTCTTGGCCAATGATTGTGAGCATGACCACGATGGTTGTGTGGTATGTAGCATGAATCCTCGAGGATGTGTCATTGTCAAGAGGAACATTCAAAGGTTAATGGATGGAGGGCTTATCCAAGTTTGTCAGTCAAGGGAAGTAGATGATGTCGATGTAATAGTACTAGTGTTCAAGACCCCTGAGCGGGTAGTGATTCAATCCTGATATGGAAGTAAAGATCAAAGAAGAAGTGTAGAAGAAGATCGACACCGGTTTCCTTGTTACCGCTGAGTATCCATAATGGGTAGCCAATATTGTGCATGTTCCTAAGAAAGATGGAAAAGTCCGTATGTGCGTCGATTATAGAGATTTGAACATAGCTAGTCCAAAAGATGATTTCCCTCTGCCACACATTGATATGTTGGTAGACAATACAACTAAATTCAAAGTCATTTCATTTATGGATGGATTTTCCGATTATAATCAGATTAAAATGGCACCCGAAGATATGGAGAAGACCACATTCATTACACCATGGGGAACATTCTGTTATAGAGTGATTCCTTTCGGTTTAAAGAATGTTGGTGCAACGTACCAGAGAGCAATGACCACTCTTTTTTCACGATATGATGCATAAAGAGATCGAGGTTTATGTTGATGATATGATTTCCAAATCAAGTGATGAAGAACAGCATGTCGAGCATTTGTTAAAGTTATTCCAGCGTTTGAGGAAGTACAAACTCCGCTTGAATCTCAATAAGTGTACGTTTGGTGTTTGGTCTGGTAAGTTGTTGGGCTTTATTGTCAGTGAAAAGGTATTGAGGTTGATCCTACCAAGGTCAAAGTGTCGCATTACGCGAAAAACCGGCGGGAAAAGAAACAACAGAGCCGCCACCATGCGTTATTTATCCCAAAGGAGGGAAAGGAAATGCTCAAAGTAAACCTGGAAAAGACATGGTCTCGCGACCAGAGATTAATGGGATCGGGAGTCGGTTATGCGAAGGGAAGGTATTAGCACCCCTACGCATCCGTCGTACTCAACGGGATCCACGCTCAGAAAGAATAGAAAGAAGGTTGCTAGAAACTGCTCAAAGATTGCACAAAGCACTGGAAGGAAACACAGATGAAAGACGGAAGAAACGGAACTCGGCAGGATATCGCATCGTGGGCCTACGTAGTTTGTTCGCACAAACATCAGAGTCGACGTAGTTCGGGAACAGGGAAACGTGCTCGCTATGATGTCGCATCCTATGCATACGTATCTTCTCTAACCAGAGTAAGAATCAGAGCACTCGTAGCTCGGCTAACGCACGCCAAACAAAACACAAACAGGAAACCGACTGCCAATCGCTGGACTTACATCAGACTCTACACAAACAGGCAAACATGGAAACCGAATGCCAATCGCTGGACTTACATCAGACTCCGAACCAACAAACACACGCACAGGAAACCAACTGCCAATCGCTGGACTTACGTCAGACTCCAACAAACAAACAAGACACAGGAAACCAACTGCCAATCGCTGGACTTACGTCAGACTCCAACACAACACAAAGGGGTTGCAAAAGAAAAAGGGCGCCCGAAGAGATCAGCTCATCTCCTGCCTACGTACCTCATCTGGTATGAGGATCAGAGCGACGTAGTTCCCCTAAACAGGGAAAGAACTTCTAACCTAACCAGAGACAAGGGAAGATAACAAGCTACTAGGGAGACTACGACTCGAGCCTAGAAGTTGTCATGCATACGATCCCTATGTTGAGGTCTCTATCCTACCTTGCACATGAAGCAAGCTAGCCTAAACAGCACAATCAAAAAAATACAAGCACAATAAAGCAAGCGCACACACTATATGCAAACAATTGGCTCACACAAGGCTAGGCTGTAGAAACAAGCCAACTGGAATGGGGTGTTTTAGCTCTTAACCCTAACATTGAGAGTTAGGGTGAAGCAGATGAAATGGGATGTGAGGGTAAGACCTCACAGCTCTTATCCCTGGCCTGGGAGAGCTTGACTCAAATAGAAAGTGTGGGAGTTCAGAATGAAGGAACTCTTCTCCACATGACTGACACAACAAGATCTTGGGTTCTTATTCACAATGCATCAACACATGGTGTGTGAGCAAAGTGAATGACACAACTGAATAGCAGGGGATGGATTGCACATCCCTTTTATCTGCCAATTTCCTCTAAAGAGGTCTTTTCCTGCTTGGCACAACATTAAACAACCACAAACATTGCCTCTTAAGGAGAGCTTCAGACAGGTGCCTGCCAACATAACATGACAGGTCTTCTAGACTACATGAAGATCAAGGAATTATACCTCATTGGTATGCCAACCACAAGCAAGAAAAGCAAAGTTCAAATGAACTTAAAGCAACTTAGGTACCTGTGGAAACATCTAAACCAATCAGTACAAAATCCAGACAAACAGTCAACAATCAATATTAGACAGACAACCCAACATGCAACACACAAGCCATAAACACAAGTGAATTGTCCTCAAAGCCTACAAAACAAGCAAATGTTAGTCCACAAAACAAATGATCAAGCTCAAATGAAGAAGCCACATCAATCATGGAGATGCATGCTTGAACCTGAAATCCACAATTCAAATGGTAAGTCCAAACCACTAGGTCAAAGCCTAGGGTCAAAAGAGGATCAAAAATCCAAAACAGAACCTCAAACTCAACATGAATCATATTTAACCAATCAAGAGCAAGTCCTAAAAAGGACCAAAGCAAAATCAATAGGCAAGTCCATTTCATGTGCAAGATAAGTCAAAGACCAATTCAAGGCATCCAAATGATCATCATGAATGAAATTTCTCAATCAAAACAGAAATGATTCAAATAATTCTGGAAAAATTCATGAACATTCAACACATCTAACATGATCATCACACCAAAAATCAGGAGCATTAGAAGTCATTTGGCATGGAAATCAAATTAGAAGTCATTTGGCATGGAAATCAAATTAGAAGTCATTTGGTACATGAGAAAAACACCAAACCAAGTCTAAAACATCCATCAATGTGTCTAGAATCAGCATGTAAAATTTCAAGTCCATTGGATTAAAAACAAGCATTTCATGATAGAAAGAGTAAGGCAATGTCATAAATGCACATGTGTTTAATCAACCTAGAGCAAATAAATTTCCAGCCATGCACAACTTTTGAAATCATGATCATAAAAAACTAGACAAAACAAGGATCATTTTGCAAAAAATTGGGAGTGAATTGGATCATTTTTCAATTTACTATGATTTTTACAAGTTGATAGAAAAAATAAAATTCAAATATGAACATGCATGGCAAAAGAGGAGGGAAACACTAAAAATGAATGAACAATTGAAAACTTGCGCTCGGCCAGAATTGAACCTAGTCAAAATTTGAAAGTGGCGCGCTAATTACCAAAATGCCACCGTTTCCTTTAAACCCTAAACTGCATGCAGAAAATCCAGAAAACGTCGCTTGAAACCGACGCAAATGTCCAGAAAACCGACGTAAATGTCCAGAACGCATGCATTTTCATCTTCTTCATGAGGAAGAAGACGAACATTCATCCAAATTTTCCAGAAAATCCAGATTTATGCAGATTTCAAAAAAATTTATGTCATTAGCAAGATCTTGCAATGTAGAACACGGATCCATCAACATTTAAACCTAAATCTACACAACAAATGAGAATCGAGCAAGAACAATTTTGCATCTCAAACTTTAAATGCACATAACTCCATGAATAATGCACCAATTCACACGATTTTTCTACCAGAATGCTCAGGGAACAAAGATCTACACAAATATACTCATGAATTTGAGAATAATTGAGATCGAATTTTCACCTTCTTGAAGAGCAGGTTGTGGTTTTGCAAGTTCCAAGGCTCCAAATGATCCAAAGCTGTTCCTGAAGACTTATGAAGATGATTGATGAAGAATTGGAAGCTTAAACACGTGTGAATCCAACTGAATTTGAAAACTCCATTGATGCTTCAAGCTTCAAGCATGCACGAAATTGAGCAGAAATCCACAAGATGCACGTTCAATCTTACTTAAAAACACTCCATGATCATGAATTCACCAAGAGAAATGAGGTTTATATGAAGAATTTGGAAAATCTTTTTGAGAGAAAATTTTGGCAAATTTCAAGATCTAGATTTGAAAATGTGTGTTATGAATGAAACAATTGTGATTAAGCTTATATATGCCTTGCTAATCATTCTGAAATTAAGCTTAAACCAAAACTAAATGAGATTAAGGGATTACAAGGTGCATGCACAAATTTGCACTTTCACCTCATGCATGAGATGCACACGTGAACAGTGCCCTTTCCTTGATTATTTTCACTCAAAATCACATTTCAAACACAATGGCAATGGTAGAAAGTCCATACAATGCACCATTTTAAATTTCCAATTTTCCCTCCAAAATTGACTTGAATATGCAAATGATCATGTGATAACATTTCATGCAATGTGATGGTTGGTTTGGAAACCTCATGACATGAGAAGAACAATGCAAAAAGAACCACTAAATTTGGAGTTTTGGTTCAAGAGATATGGCCATTTGAAGTTTCAAGCATACTTTGCAATGATTTGATCATAACTCCTTAACCATTCATTAGAAATTCATGATCTTAGACTTTTTGGAAATGGGAGAGAAAGATCTTCAACTTTCGTGTTGGATAAAAGTTTATTTGAAGCTTCTTTGATGTTGGAAAGTTGAGTTGAAGTTGGTCCAAAAACTTGCCATTTTTGGAAACTTGAAATTACATGTCACTTTCCATTTTTGGAAACTTTTGATCTGGCTTCAAAATCTTCAAGGTAGATGTTTGACATGTTGAATAACCTTCTTTGGGACATGAATGAAGTGTCTTAAACCATTTCTCCATCTCCTAGCCCTCAGTTGACTTGCAGTTGACTTTTTGGGCCTCAGATGACTTGGTCATGCACTGTGGACCTTGAGCTTCAACACTTGGCCAAATTGCTTCAAAATGATCCTTGATTCATGTAAGCTCGCTAGAACAACCATAGGGCCTTTGTCTCATGGAAAAACCCTTGCTCTCTTGCACAGATGGATTCTCCTGATCAGTTTTGACTGATGAAATGCAATGGACTATGCAATGTGAATGCAATGTTAATGACCAAAAAATGAAATGTATGTACAAATGGGAGGTGAAAATTTGAGGTGCTACAGCTGCCCCTATTCAATCAACTGAGAACCTGAACGGATGAGAGCAACGGCTGTCAGACCTTCAAGGTACACAGGGATTGAATACCAAAGAACCGTAGAAATTTGCACTCTGCGGGGATCCAAGAACGGAAAGTTCACCAATAACAACTTCAACTAGGATCTGATATTTATCAATGGACCAGACAAGACGTCTACCAACGACTCCACTGGGGATTTTGATTTTTTATCAATGAAAAGGAACCATCCAGACGTCAACGGACGAATGGGAAAAACTCAACGTTTACCGAAACCAACGGAGAGGTGACCAGACATCAACGGATGACTGGGAAGACTCGACTAGACGTCAACGGACGAACGGGAGAAGCTCGACGTTTATCGACACCAACGGAGAGGTGACCAGACATCAACGGATGACCGGGAAGAAAGAAATACAACCAGAAGTCAACGGACGAATGGGAAAAACTCAACGTTTACCAATACCAACGGAGAGGTGACCAGACATCAACGGATGAACTGGGTGAAAGAGATACAACCAGACGTCAACGGACGAATGGGAAAAACTCAACGTTTACCAATACCAACAGAGAGGTGACCAGACATCTACGGATGAACTGGGAGAAAGAGATACAACCAGACGTCAACGGCCGAATGGGAAAAACTCGACGTTTACCAATACCAACAGAGAGGTGACCAGACATCAACGGATGAACTGGGAGAAAGAGACACAACCAGACGTCAACAGACGAATGGGAAAAACTCGACGTTTACCAATACCAACGGAGAGGTGACCAGACATCAATGGATGAATGGGAAGCCTCGACCAGACGTCAACGGACGAACGGGAGAAGCTCGACGTTTATCGACACCAACGGAGAGGTGACCAGACATCAACAGATGAATGGGAAGACTCAACCATACGTCAACGGACGAACGGGAGAATCTCGACGTTTATCGATACCAACGGAGAGGTGACCAGACATCAACGGATGAACTTGGAAGACTCAACCATACGTCAACGGACGAACGGGAGAAGCTCGACGTTTATCGATACCAACGGAGAGGTGACCAAACATCAAAAGAATGACTGGGAAGACTCAAGGAAAGGGGTGAGGTGTTACCGGTTAGTAGGTAACAAGCTCGGGAAGAAGGAATATCTAAAACCGGTGCACGGGTGAGAGATATCAATCAACCAAAACATCTGAGGAAAACCTGAATAGGCATATTTCGACTCAGGAAAATCTGACTCCACAGGGGACCAAGGTCCCAATAGGGAGCTGACAGGAAGGAACACCAAGGATACCGGGTTGTAGGCATAAAACAGGTGACCGACCAAGGCGTGAATTGGTTTGTGTTCCAAAACACTCATCATCCTGAAGAGAGCTAACAAAGCAATCTTGTTAAAGGATGGACATTCGATTCCACAAGGAATGCGAATCTTACTCAACTGGGAAGGACAAAACTTCGACCAAAGAGTGCATGAGATATATTATCTATAGCCGTCAAAACGTAGATAATACACTCGCATGGAAGATTATCCATAACCGGGTTGTAGGTTGTTAAAGGATAAATCGACCGAAATCGTGAATTGGTGTGTGTTCCAAAACACTCATCATCCTGAAGAGAGCGAAAGCAAACTTGTTAAAGGATGGACATTCAATTCCACAAGGAACACAAATCTTACTCGACTGGGAAGGACAAAACTTCGACCAAAGAGTGCATGAGATATACTATCTATAGCCATCAAAACGTAGATAATATACTCGCATGGAAGATTATCCATAACCGGGTTGTAGGTTGACAAAGGATAAATCGACCGAAATCGTGATTTGGTGTGTGTTCTAAAACACTCATCATCCTGAAGAGAGCGAAGGCAAACTTGTTAAAGGATGGACATTCGGTTCCACAAGGAACACGAATCTTACTCGACTAGGAAGGACAAAACTTCGACCAAAGAGTGCATGAGATATATTATCTATAGCCGTCAAAACGTAGATAATATACTCGCATGGAAGATTATCCATAACCGGGTTGTAGGTTGTTAAAGGATAAATCAACTGAAAAGAAAGGCATCGGGATACCGAGACTAGGTATGTAAAGATGACCAATCAAAAGGGGAAACCACAAACATTACTGGCGAACGGTGAATGAAAGAGGACCCACTGAGGATAAAATGGCTTACTCGGAGCAATTATCCAAAAGGAAGGGGAAGACCCGCTGGGGATAAGATTGCTTAATCAAAGCAAATATCCAAGAGGGAAAAGGACTATCAATACCGAAAACTGGATAATGATAACCGCAAAGAGGGGATTACATCTACCGGTTAGTAGGTAGAAAACCACGAAAAAGTAACCGTCATCGACTAGGATGAGCACAAGGGTTGACTCCACAACGGGGAGAAAAGAGGATTCACATCTACCGGTTAGCAGGTAGAAGACCACAAAGATAGGACTTACAACTACCGGTTAGTGGGTAGAAGCCATAAAGATAGGACTTACAACTACCGGTTAGTAGGTAGAAGCCCACAAATTCCGCTGAGGATAAGATGAATGAGTGCCGGTTAGTGAGCAACTATTCATTTATACCACAGGGAGGCACAAGAGACGGCCAATAGGAAGCCAATTTAGGATCGATCCAAAAAGGCAGACTGAATCAAGACTCATCCTAATAAGGAAAGAACTCAATAGGGAAAACCCATCCCGTTATGTGTGTAGGGAGGGAACGGAAACAACCGTCATCCACGGGGGTATAGCTCGGTGGGGAGTGCAGAAGGAAATGGTAGACACTTTCTGCCTAAGGGGCTGACTCTATATCGAGAGATCAGACACACCAACATCTGCTTGGGGAATAGATCTAAGCTTGCAAGATGCTACCAATTGTGGGGAGTAGCATTGCTCGGGATACCCACTCAACTAAGGAGTCACTTGTTGGGAAAACACCAACCTCTCTGCCCTGCTGGGGAACCCAGTTCTGAAATCGATCCAATGGCGCGATGCTAAACTCTTCCGACAACCCATTCTCGGATGGTCACCACGGCCTAGGGCTAATTTATGTTTGCAATGCTGATGCATGAGTTTTTTTTAGCGCAATGCTCCATAATCATGGAAATGCTACGCACTAATGATGCAATATGCTATGCTTATCCAAATGATGAATGCATAAAACCACGTCTCCTCCAGAGACAACACCGGGAAGCTCAAGGAACTCTGCTGAGGAGCTGGGTACCACTCCAATTTCCACCCTGCTGGGGAAAGATAACCCTTGCTGGGGATGATCTCCACCGAACCCGATCCGCCTGGGGACTACCCTGCTAAGGGAAGAAAACAATGCTTATCTCTACTGGGGATAATTTTCACCGAACCTGATCCGCTTGGGGACTTCGCTGGGGAAAACCATCAATGCCAACCTCTGCTGGGAGAACTACCCGCTTCCAAATTGCTGGGGAGAATATTCACAACCTTGCCGGGGAAAGGCATTCACAGCCATGCTGAGGATTACAGTACTTCAGACCCGACTGCTGAGGAACAGACTACTCATAGACACCCGCTGGGGATATAACAACCTTCAGTCTCAATGGGGAACTAACAGTCTTCAGACTGGCTGGGGACAGACCAACTCTCAGGCCTGCCGGGGAACTAAAAATCCTTAGACCTGCTGGGGATAGAATAGCCTTTGAACCTGCTGCAGAGGGACATACTATCCACAGACGCCTCTGCCGGGGAAGAATAGTTCTAATAGCTTTCAGACTTGCTTGGGGAAACATCCACTTCCAAGCCTGCTGGGGAAACATCCTCAACCCTGCTGAGGAATCCCTGAACTTGAATATGCTGGGGAGACAAGTCCTGAACCTGCTGTGGAGATAACACTCCCAAATCCACTGGGGAAATACGGTCTATTTCACACAGAACACCCGTCGATTCGTCGAACACCGGCATTCATCATCCAACCGCAGTGTCAACTTTCCACTTTTGAGAGCTCCCAGACTCATCTGGTCTCTTCTGATTCATCACCCAGTACTCTCGTCTTTTCTTTGCTTCGAGACAATTGCTCCTCAGATCCGGGCTGATTGATTACCCTCTAGGATCGTCGTCCTTCTTTCGCCGTCTTTTCACCGTTCTTCTATCCCTTGCCCCTGATTGGACTCTGCAGGGATCTTCTGTCAAAATGTTACCCATCACAAACTGCAAGTGAATGAAGATATCTAACAGCACCTACACAAGAGATCGTTAGATAAAAGCGTGCCCCAGGCGTGCCAACATTTCAACACCTAGGTCACTCAAACTTCCGAATAAGATTTCCAGATTTCAATCTTATAAGCATGCATCGGAAGGGACCTCTATGTTTCAAAATGCAAATATTCTTATAAAAAATAAATGGATGTTTTCGCAATCAAAGCGGTAATGAAGACAAAAACAAAATTATTTGACTGAACATGCATTTATTGACTGAAAAAAGGTGGCTCAAAACCGAGCAACACTCAAGAAGCAATCCCTGAAAAGAGGTGATCGCGCACAAAAGGAAAAATATATCCTAATGGAAATGTGAAACCGTGATCTCATCGGGTTCCAACTCGGTTACACCCCATATGTCCTCAAGACTTCTCGCACTTTCTGTCTTCTGAATAAGACGCTTCCGATCGATCTCTGTCGGAGATTATCCAAGTCATATCCCAAGCACAAACGATCATGCTGGACGCAGTTGTTCGTTTCAGTCCCTCTTTTGCCTGGACCGCCCTTTCGGGTTTTCGATCCACCGGGATACCCTTTTTTGCCCAAGCCGCCCTTGTGGGGTTTTCGACTTGCCGGGTGTATAGTTTTTTTCTTTTATTCCCTAATTTTTGCCCGAACCTTTTCCTTTTCTTTTGGTTCGCCGGGATGCCCATTTTTTCCTGGACTATTTTGTTCTTTTCATCCAGCGAGTCAATTTTTTTTACGGAGTATCTTTTAACTGCGTCCGCATTCCCAGGGGATGGAAAATCCTCACCCTCCATGGTCGTCAACAACAAGGCTCTGCCAGAGAACGCCTTCTTGATCACGAATGGGCATTCATAACTGTATATCCATTGCCCCTACGATCGTTGAGGAGGAAGGATCCTTTTCAACAACGCGTCTCCCACATGATACGCACGAGGTTGCACTTTTCAGCCACAAGCACGTTTCATTCACTGGGTACAACTGCTCATGACAAATAACTGCCAGCCCCTTTTTTTCAATCGGGCTCCCTTCATACCGAGTCCTTATCCACTCGGCCTTTTCTAATTTCTCATCCATCAGGACTCTCCACAATGGGATCTAGACCTCAGCAGGTAATACCGCTTCTATCCCATACACGAGCGAGCGCGGCGTTGCCCCAGTAGACGTATGCACCGAAGATCGATACCCAGGATACAAGCTTCGTACTCAGCCATCATTGTTGGTGCATTCAAATGTTATCCGGGCAACAAAAGGAATGTGGGATCCCTTTGGGCGTAACCAAAGCAATACTAACCCTGCTTCCATTCATGCTAACGACCCCATCAGACATCCGAATCCGTTCGGATTTAGGGTCAGGCCCCTCCTCCGGGATCGGTTCCTCACAATCTTTCGATTTGAGAACCTCGAGATGTCCTCATCAGGGAACTCAAACTTCCTTGGTTGATAATCCTCAATGGGTTGCGGGGCGATGTAATCGGACAATACACTCCCCTCGATTGCTTTCTGAGAGGTATACTGAATATCGTATTCAGTCAACATCATTTGCCCTTTCGCCACCCGTCCGGTCAATGCTAGCTTCTCAAACACATACTTGATCGGATCCATCTTAGACATCCACAAAGTGGTATGAACCAGCATATACTGTCTCAGTCGACGAGCAGCCTATGCCAAAGTACAACAAGTTCTCTCGAGCAGTGAATGTATTGTTTCACAGTCGGTAAACTTTTTGCTAAGGCAAATTGCATGCTCTTTTCGACCAGACTCGTCATGCTGACCCAGTACACACCTCATAGACCCCTCGAGGGCTGTCAAGTACAGAATTAATGACCGTCTCTCCACCGGGAGGCATCAGAATCGGAGGCTCCTGCAACTTATTCTTTTATCTTTCAATGCCCCTTGGCAATCCACCTGACCGTTTACTCTTTCTTTTTTTTTTGAATGGGTTCCCACGTGGCTGCCAGATGAGATATGAACCGTGAAATGCAATTCAATCTATCTAAGAAACCACGAACCTTCTTTTCTGTTCTCGGTTCAGGCATTTCTTGTATTGCTTTTTTCTTTTTTCTTTTTTTTTATCAGGATCGACCTCGATTCCTCTTATCCGCTCACAATAAACCTCAGCAGTTTACCGGACAGCACTCCACAAGTGCACTGATTCGGACTCAACCTCAGTCTGAGTTGTCTCAACCGGTCAAACAACTTGCCCATATCCATCAGATGCCCCTCTTCTGCTTGGGACTTTGCTATCATGTCATCAACATAGCATTCGATTTCATAATGAATCATATCATGAAACAAAGTCACTCTGATACGTGGCACCGACGTTCTGCTTCACTAGAGGACAGTCTTCTCTCAATGGTAGCTTGTGCACAACGACATCGGTATCCAACCCCGACATATCCTTATACGACTAGGCTAAGGTATCAACATGCTTTCTTAACAATGCTACCATTCTGCTCTTGACATTTGCCTCTGAAGCGGCCCCAACTTTCACTTCCTTTCTGACCTCGGCGGTGCCTGGAATAAGAATCTTGAATCGCTCCTCGTGCGGTTGAATCACCTTCTCCTCTTATTTTAATAACCTGGCTAATTCCAGCAGATCACAAGCTTCTTCGCCTTATTCTTCGGCATGATAGATTGGATTGTCGAAGTCATACAGAGGTGTAACCGAATTGTTATCAATGAGATCAGGAGGATAGTCTCTTTTGAGGTCGGAACAAGACGAATCACAAAAACATCCATTTATTACTAATGCAAAATGTTGCAAAATGAAACACATGAGATGGCCCTTACAATGGACCATTACGTTTCGGGCAAAACGTATGGCTTTCATGCGAACAGAATTGAAAAACAGAAATACTACTCTTCATGATGAGTGACAGTGGTGATCTTTGAGGCCTTCCAGTTCCCTGGTACGCACGACTTTATCCACGACTCAAGCTCGCGGTCACGGTCAATCTCTTCACCCACTGTACAGGTGTGACCTGGATCCAGCATTCCGGCACTGACGAATGTGAACGGTTGACGGTGTCCTCTGTTTTGTCTAGACGAGTCTTGGTCTGGCTGATAGCCAATCCCGAACATATCCGCTTTCACCATAATGTCTATGATCTTTCCCCAGCCTAGGGCTTCTCCGTTCTTCACCACTTCCATGGCCTGTTTGTAAGAAGAAATGGACAACTTCTTCTCTTTCTCAGCTAGAATGGCATCCTCTACCTTGACGGTTTCAACTGCCTGACTTGGTGTTTCGAATTTCTCACCGCCCATTTCTACTTCCATCATTCTCTGGATCGTTTCCCCCATCACTACACACCCCTTTGTGGTGACAGCCGCACAACAATTATCAACACTAGGGAAAGCTCCTCTCTTCATCAGATGTTTTGGGACCGCAGACACTGAAGTTTTTAACTGATCCCCCTCAGTCACCTCTGTTCCTCTCTTGTCCTTTGACATCACCTCCACCCCCACGGGACCTGGCACGGGGTTAGCGTTAACATTCAGTGTTGGCGCCAAACTGATGGCCTTAGAATCCACCATATCTTGGACGGCATGCTTAAAAGCTCTACAACCCTCAATGTTATGTCCGGGTGCCCCAGAATGGAACTCGCACCTGGCATTCTCATCGTAGTTTGCAAGCCTCCGATGCAGTTCTACAGAAACCAATATCCTTGGCCGAACTAACCCAAGATCCCTTAACCTTTTGAACAGAAGAGTATAAGTCACGGGTGGCTTATCAAACTGACGATCCATCGTCCCCTTCTTCACTTGGCCCTTAGCTTTCTGTGCTTTCTGTCGAGGTGGCGATTGTTGCTGTTGTACAGGTGGATTACCAACAGGAATGGTCACAGTGGCAGCATAAGGGTGGTAAAAATCCTTACCGCGTTCCTTTCGGGCAGGCACACCACCTGATTCAACCTCCTTCTTGAGCTGACCATTGCCAGAGGGCTTCTTTACTACGGATGACGGAGCCTTTCCCTGAACTTTCTCCTTTATCATCCAGCCTTCAATCCTTTCCAACCTCTCAGCAATTGCTTTCTTCCCCAAGGCGAGCCCTTGCACGACTTTGAACAACTCCCCCATCATCTCTTTCAATTCGAGAATGTCGGCGTTGGGTGGATCCATTAGCTTGGATTTGTTGAGTCTGGCAGGGTATCCGAGAGGAAGAGCTAGGTGCACTGGTTAGATACTGACACCTACAAAACAGCAAACAGGTTAATATGACTCACGCATGCAATGTCTATCCGTACTAGGAATATTCTGTCCTTTGATTCTGGCTTCCTCGAGACGGATAATATTTCATCAATAACATTCTGACATCAGGATGTCTCTCGACCAGAATCTCAATCAAAAAATGGACCCTGAGTACGGATAGACATGGGCTAAATGCAGATGGATGCGAAATGGGAATGATGCAAATGCATGCAGACAGGTCACTGTGCCATCTTCCAAGTCATCTGAGGATCAACTGTACTGGACCGGTCTCTGAACCGATTACCATCATCTGAGGGCCCGAGTAACCGTAAATCCAACTTGGGGAGTTTCGAAATAAACGGAACCGGGAGATATATCACTATCATCACAGGAAATCCACTGAACGGATGACAACCAGATCCTTTGAACAAGTATCCTCAAATTCAACCCGGGGATCCGAAATAAACGGAACCCGCCGATAAACCACTGACAGAACCCCGGCGTCCCAGAAATAAAGATCCAAAAATCCATTGTACCAAAATCACCATCACATCATCACTGGCAGACACTGTACTGGCAAGAATCAAACCCTCCCCTCACAGGTGAATTCTAACAAGGTCATCCTAAGGCGGATAATGGTCTCGACGATCGGGCAAGATACTCAACGGGTTTGCCCTTTCGGGTGTGCCGTTGCAGCTCTCTTAAGATCATCTAAACCAAAGATCCAGGAAAGAACGGTCACCGAAGTCAACAGCTCAAATGGGATAACCCAACCTAAGTGGAATAATTCCACCCGGAAGGACTCTCTCAAATGAACCTCGTCCGGCTGTGGTGACACGTCTTCTCATCATGTCGTACAACATGTGAAGAAACATGAGACCACTCTAATCCTAGGTGTATACTCAGGCCTAGGTATTGGGCCTCACTCATAACACCCACCCCAAATCAGAGAAACCAACCTGTACAGGAAATCAATGATAATATGATGCATGCAAACACATATGCAAATATATACAATCACATCTTAATAATAAATGCAATAAATAAAGCAGTAAAAGCAACCACAACTATCCTAAAGAGCGCTAGGATTGACTCGCTTAGGGAAGATGGACCAGCAAGAGGTCAACTCATCTTATTCCACAGCAGAGTCGCCAGCTGTCGCATTACGCGAAAAACCGGCGGGAAAAGAAACATCAGAGCCACCACCGTGCGTTATTTATCCCAAAGGAGGGAAAGGAAACACTCGAAGTAAACCTGGAAAAGACATGGTCTCGCGACCAGAGATTAATGGGATCGGGAGTCGGTTATGCGAAGGGAAGGTATTAGCACCCCTACGCATCCGTCGTACTCAACGGGATCCACGCTCAGAAAGAATAGAAAGAAGGTTGCTACAAACTGCTCAAAGATTGCACAAAGCACTGGAAGGAAACACAGATGAAAGACGGAAGAAACAGAACTCGGCAGGATATCGCATCCTGGGCCTACGTAGTTTGTTCGCACAAACATCAGAGTCGACGTAGTTCGGGAACAGGGAAACGTGCTCGCTAGGATGTCGCATCTTATGCATACGTATCTTCTCTAACCAGAGTAAGAATCAGAGCACTCGTAGCTCGGCTAACGCACGCCAAACAAAACACAAACAGGAAACCGACTGCCAATCGCTGGACTTACATCAGACTCCACACAAACAGGCAAACATGGAAACCGAATGCCAATCGCTGGACTTACATCAGACTCCGGACCAACAAACACACGCACAGGAAACTAATTGCCAATCGCTGGACTTACGTCAGACTCCAACAAACAAACAAGACACAGGAAACCAACTGCCAATCGCTGGACTTACGTCAGACTCCAACACAACACAAAGGGGTTGCAAAAGAAAAAGGGCGCCCGGAGAGATCAGCTCATCTCCTGCCTACGTACCTCATCTGGTATGAGGATCAGGGCGACGTAGTTCCCCTAAACAGGGAAAGAACTTCTAACCTAACCAGAGACAAGGGAAGATAACAAGCTACTAGGGAGACTACGACTCGAGCCTAGAAGTTGTCATGCATACGATCCCTATGTTGAGGTCTCTATCCTAACTTGCACAGGAAGCAAGCTAGCCTAAACAGCACAATCAAGCAAATACAAGCACAATAAAGTAAGCACACACACTATATGCAAACAATTAGCTCACACAAGGCTAGGCTGTAGAAACAAGCCAACTGGAATGGGGTGTTTTAGCTCTTAACCCTAACATTGAGAGTTAGGGTGAAACAGATGAAATGGGAAGTGAGGGTAAGACCTCACAGCTCTTATCCCTGGCCTGGGAGAGCTTGACTCAAATAGAAAGTGTGGGAGTTCAGAATGAAGGAACTCTTCTCCACATGACTGACACAACAAGATCTTGGGTTCTTATTCACAATGCATCAACACATGGTGTGTGAGCAAAGTGAATGACACAACTGAATAGCAGGGGATGGATTGCACATCCCTTTTATCTGCCAATTGCCTCTAAAGAGGTCTTTTCCTGCTTGGCACAACATTAAACAACCACAAACATTGCCTCTTAAGAAGGGCTTCAGACAGGTGCCTGCCAACATAACATGACAGGTCTTCTAGACTACATGAAGATCAAGGAATTATACCTCAGTGATATGCCAACCACAAGCAAGCAAAGCAAAGTTCAAATGAACTTAAAGCAACTTAGGTACCTGTGGAAACATCTAAACCAATCAGTACAAAATCCAGACAAACAGTCAACAGTCAATATTAGACAGACAACCCAATATGCAACACACAAGCCATAAACACAAGTGAATTATCCTCAAAGCCTACAAAACAAGCAAATGTTAGTCCACAACAACAAATGATCAAGCTCAAATGAAGAAGCCACATCAATCATGGAGATGCATGCTTGAACCTGAAATCCACAATTCAAATGGTAAGTCCAAACCACTAGGTCAAAGCCTAGGGTCAAAAGAGGATCAAAAATCCAAAACAGAACCTCAAACTCATCATGAATCATATTTAACCAATCAAGAGCAAGTCCTAAAAAGGACCAAAGCAAAATCAATAGGCAAGTCCATTTCATGTGCAAGATAAGTCAAAGACCAATTCAAGGCATCCAAATGATTCAAATAATTCTGGAAAAATTCATGAACATTCAACACATCTAACATGATCATCACACCAAAAATCAGGAGCATTAGAAGTCATTTGGCATGGAAATCAAATTGCACAAGTTGAACAACCAAAGGTGTGACACAAATTGTCACACCATGCAAACACAAGCATAAAACAGAATTGGTACATGAGAAAAACACCAAACCAAGCCTAAAGCATCCATCAATGTGTCTAGAATCAGCATGTAAAATTTCAAGTCCATTGGATTAAAAACAAGCATTTCATGATAGAAAGAGTAAGGCAATGTCATAAATGCACTTGTGTTCAATCAACCTAGAGAAAATAAATTTCTAGCGATGCACAACTTTTGAAATCATGATCATAAAAAACTAGACAAAACAAGGATCATTTTGCAAAAAATTGGGAGTGAATTGGATCATTTTTCAATTTACTATGATTTTTACAAGTTGATAGAAAAAATAAAATTCAAATATGAACATGCATGGCAAAAGAGGAGGGAAACACTAAAAATGAATGAACAATTGAAAACTTGCGCTCGGCCAGAATCGAACCTAGTCAAAATTTGAAAGTGGCGCGCTAATTACCAAAACGCCACTGTTTCCTTTAAACCCTAAACTCCATGCAGAAAATCCAGAAAACGTCGCTTGAAACCGACGCAAATGTCCAGAAAACCGACGTAAATGTCCAGAACGCATGCATCTTCATCTTCTTCATGAGGAAGAAGATGAACATTCATCCAAATTTTCCAGAAAATCCAGATTTATGCAGATTTCAAAAAAATTTATGTCATTAGCAAGATCTTGCAATGTAGAACACAGATCCATCAACATTTAAACCTAAATCTACACAACAAGTGAGAATCGAGCAAGAACAATTTTGCATCTCAAACTTTAAATGCACATAACTCCATGAATAATGCACTAATTCACACGATTTTTCTACCAGAATGCTCAGGGAACAAAGATCTACATGAATATACTCATGAATTTGAGAATAATTGAGATCGATTTTTCGCCTTCTTGAAGAGCAGGTTGTGGTTTTGCAAGTTCCAAGGCTCCAAATGATCCAAAGCTGTTCCAGAAGACTTATGGAGATGATTGATGAAGAATTGGAAGCTTCAACACGTGTGAATCCAACTGAATTTGAAAACTCCATTGATGCTTCAAGCTTCAAGCATGCACGAAATTAAGCAGAAATCCACAAGATGCACGTTCAATCTTACTTAAAAACACTCCATGATCATGAATTCACCAAGAGAAATGAGGTTTATGTGAAGAATTTGGAAAATCTTTTTGAGAGTAAATTTTGGCAAATTTCAAGATCTAGATCTGAAAATGTGTGTTATGAATGAAACAATTGTGATTAAGCTTATATATGCCTTGCTAATCATTCTGAAATTAAGCTTAAACCAAAACTAAATGAGATTAAGGGATTACAAGGTGCATCCACAAATTTGCACTTTCACCTCATGCATGAGATGCACACGTGAACAGTGCCCTTTCATTGATTATTTTCACTCAAAATCACATTTCAAACACAATGGCAATGGTAGAAAGTCCATACAATGCACCATTTTAAATTTCCAATTTTCCCTCCAAAATTGACTTGAATATGCAAATGATCATGTGATAACATTTCATGCAATGTGATGGTTGTTTTGGAAACCTCATGACATGAGAAGAACAATGCAAAAAGAACCACCAAATTTGGAGTTTTGGTTCAAGAGATATGGCCATTTGAAGTTTCAAGCATACTTTGCAATGATTTGATCATAACTCCTTAACCATTCATTAGAAATTCATGATCTCTGACTTTTTGGAAATGGGAGAGAAAGATCTTCAACTTTCATGTTGGACAAAATTTCATTTGAAGCTTCTTTGATGTTGGAAAGTTGAGTTGAAGTTGGTCTAAAAACTTGCCATTTTTGGAAACTTGAAATTACAGGTCACTTTCCATTTTTGGAAACTTTTGATCTGGCTTCAAAATCTTCAAGGTAGATGTTTGACATGTTGAATAACCTTCTTTGGGACATGAATGAAGTGTCTCAAACCATTTCTCCATCTCCTAGCCCTCAGTTGACTTGCAGTTGACTTTTACGGGCCTTAGATGACTTGGTCATGCACTGTGGACCTTGAGCTTCAACACTTGGCCAAATTGCTTCAAAATGATCCTTGATTCATGTAAGATCTCTAGAACAACCATAGGGCCTTTGTCTCATGGAAAAACCCTTGCTCTCTTGCACAGATGGATTCTCCTGATCAGTTTTGACTGATGAAATGCAATGGACTATGCAATGTGAATGCAATGTTAATGACCAAAAAATGAAATGTATGTACAAATGGGAGGTGTAAATTTGAGGTGCTACACAAAGCAATATAAGAGATGCTTGCACCAAAAACTGAGAAGTAAGTCAGAGATTTTCTTGGCCGCTTGAATTATATCTCAAGATTCATTTTGCATATGACTGCCACGTGTGCGCCTATATTCAAGCTTCTTCGGAAAGATCAATCTTGTGATTGGACCGAAGATTTCCAGAAAGCTTTTGACAATATCAAAGAGTATCTACTCCATCCTCCGATTCTATCGCCACCTGTTGAATGAAGACCTTTGATCATGTCTTTGATTGTGCTTGAAGAAAGTATGGGTTGTGTTCTTGGTCAGCAAGACGAAACTGGATATAATGAATATGCAATCTACTACCTCAGTAAGAAATTCACCGACTGTGAGACTCGGCATTCTATGCTTGAAAAGACTTGTTGCACATTGGCATGGGTTGCTAAGCGTCTGCGTCAATGTATGTTGAATCATACTACTTGGTTGATATCCAAAATGGATCCAATCAAGTATATTTTTGACAAGCCTGCTTTAACTGGGAGGATCGCCCGTTGGCGGTTGTTGTTATCCGAGTATGATATTGAATACCAATCTCAAAAAGCTATTAAAGGTAGTGTCTTGGCTGACCATTTGGCTCACCAACCGATTGAAGATTACCAGTCAGTGCAGTATGATTTTCCCGATGAAGAGACTCTGTACCTGAAAATGAAAGACTGTGACAAACCATTGCTTGAAGAAGGGCCAAAACCTGGTTCTCGTAAGGGCATGGTATTTGATGGAGCTGTTAATCAATATGGTAATGGCATTGGGGCAGTGATTATTACTCCTCAAGGCACTCATTTTTCGTTTACAACTAGATTGACTTTCAAGTGTACAAACAACATGGCTGAGTATGAAGCTTGCATTATGGGGCTTAAAGAGGCCATTGATCTTAGAATTAAGTATCTGGACGTCTATGGAAATTCAACTTTGGTTGTGAATCAGATCAAAGGTGAATAGGAGACAAATCAACCCGGTTTAATACCATATATGCGAGGAGGATTTCAACTTTATTTACAAAGGTTGAGTTTCATCATATCCATCGAGATGAAAACCAGATGGCGGTGCTCTTGCAACGTTGGCTTCAATGATCATGGTGAAATTCTGGAATGAAGTTCCTAATCTGACTGTGATGCGTCTTGATAGGCCAGCTCATGTGTTTGCTGTTGAAGAGGTCAAAGATGAAAAGCTGTGGTATTTTGATATCAAGTGTTTTCTCCAAAGTCAGATTTACCCTCTTGGGGCATCTTTGAAAGGTAAGAATATTTTGAGGAGATTAGCTGGCAACTTCTACCTGAATGGTGATGTGCTTTACAAGAGAAACTTCGATATGGTTTTGCTCAGATGCGTGGATAGACACGAAGCAGACCTGTTAATGAATGAAGTCCATGAAGGTTCCTTTGGTACTCATTCCAATGGACACGCTATGGCTAAGAAGATGTTGAGTGCAAGTTACTATTGGTTGACAATCGAATCTGACTGTTGCAAGTTTGTGAATAAATGCCACAAGTGTCAAATCTATGCCGATAAGAATCATGTTCCTCTGACACTGTTGAATGTCATTTCCTCTCCGTGGCCCTTCTCCATGTGGGGAATTGATATGATTAGCATGATTGAGCCTAAAGCTTCGAACGAACATCGTTTCATCCTGGTGGCTATTGATTACTTCATAAAGTGGGTTGAAGCGACATCATATATGAATATAACCAAGCAAGTTGTTGTAAGGTTTATCAAGAATCAGATTATATGCTGTTATGGTGTGCCAAGTAAGATCATTCCTAATAATGGATCTAACTTGAATAATAATATGGTGGAATCTCTTTGCAAAGACTTCAAGATTGCGCATCATAATTCTTCTCCCTACATACCTAAGATGAATGGGGTTGTTGAAGCTGCAAACAAGAACATTAAGAAGATCATTCAGAAGATGGTTGTGACCTACAAGGATTGGCATGAGATGCTCCTATTTTCTTTGCATTGGTACCGTACGTCCATCCGCACTTCAACAGGGGCAACCCCTTTCTCGCTTGTTTATGGCATGGAAGTTATGCTCCCAGTAGAGGTTGAGATCCCATCATTGCGTGTTTTGATGGAAGCCAAGTTAATTGAAGCTGAATGGTGTTAGACCAGATACGACTAACTGAATTTGATTGAAGAGAAGAGGTTGACTGACATGTGTCATGGTCAGTTGTACCAGTAGAGAATGAAGAAAGCTTTTGATAAGAAGGTCAGGCCTCGTGTGTTCAGAGAAGGTGACCTTGTGCTCAAGAAGATTTTATCTTTCAAACCAGATTCCAGGGGCAAATGGACTCATAACTATGAAGGCCCATATGTTGTTAAGAGAGCCTTTTCAGTGGTGCTTTGATTCTTACAACTATGGATGGAGAAGAGTTCACTCGTTTTGTGAATGCTGATGCAGTCAAGAAATACTTCGCCTAAAAAAGAAAAGAACAACTCGCTAAGTTGAAAACCCGAAAGGGCGGCTTAGGCAAAAATGAGCGTGTCGGTGGATTGAAAACCCGAAAGGGCGATCCAAGCAAAAGTTAGAGACATAAAACAGAAAAAGTTATCCCGATAAATTGAGCACCCCACCTTGGGGCAATTTATGCGAAAAAATAGGGATTATGGCAAGTAACTGCATTCGGTTGATCTTCAGTCTTGAAGACATTCTTGAGCAAGTTATTTGGTTCTGATTCGTCATCTTCAACCAAAGCCAAGAGCACAGTGGATATTGAACTTGGTAGAAGGATTAGTTATCATTGTATTCAATGTAGCCCTTTTCCATGTAAATGACCATTTTTCAACTTTTGTAAAGATCTATGGAGTCTTGTCATTTACAAGCTACCATTCTATTAAATAAAGTTGAGTTTTTTATCCAATTATTTCTACTCTTATTTATTTTTCAGCCAAATTGAATTGAATTTTTATGATGATAATTTTGAAATTTTTATAATAAAAACCATTTTTCTTAAAAAGTAAAAAGCAATTACTTTTAAAGAGCAATTGATTTCATTAAGAAATATCAACAGCAGTCTGAGAACAGATAAGTCTTAGAAATGCGAAGCATTATTGGTCTTCCCCAAGCAGTTGGTTCAGCAAATCAGTTTTCCCAGTAAAGTTTTGTGATCGCCTCTCTAGCTGAGTTGTAGGCGCATATTCTCAAAGGTTTGCACAAATTCAGTACAGACTTTTATTCCCCTTAAGTTGCCAGTAGAGTTCTCTCCCGATCCTCGCCGACATTGTTGATTTTTGAACAATACTTCTGGTCTTCTGCGAGGTTGTCTCCCATTTTGGTATGGTGTTGACCTAAAATTCCCTGCAGAGTTGATGATTCAAATCCTCAGCAAATCCTTTTTCTTTCCCCATCCAGGGTCGAACCTTTGAGATGGATGATTTATGTCCATCCCTAACTCTTTTTCGATGCCTCAATCCTGCCGAGATTAGCCGAGTGTTGTCAGCATGATCATCAATAATATATGCATATACATATTGATCGGTCACCATTTGCACTTAGTTTTCATCATCCATCCATCATGAATCTTCAAGAATCGGTGACACTTTGTTCTTTCTTTTAGTTGATTTCTTAAGTTTATCGCATTTTATAAATTTCTGCTTGTTTTACGTTGTATTAGTAGTTCATCTCTTTTTGTCGCATTTTATGCGTTTCCGTGGTAGTGCTGTTTAGTTTCCGGGTCTAACAATAAGCCCGAAAGATGCGTACCGGAAGAATGTAAGTCAAGGACATCGTCCATGGCGAAAAAAGGCAAAAATAGGGGGCTGACACGGGTTCCCGTGTCAGCTGACACGGCCCGTGCCAGCATGTGCAAAATAGAGATTATGGAATCCAGAAACCAAGGGGCTGACACGGGTGCCCGTGTCAGCTGACACGGCCCGTGTCCGCAAGGGCTGAAGAATTTGAGTTGACAGAGAGCCAACACGGTCGCCCGTGTCACCTGACACGGCCCGTGTTGGCTGTTGGAACAGGGATAGAGTATCGAGATTTGTTATCGTCTCCACAGGGATTATGTGATATTGTCGCTGTTCGACAGTTGTTAAGTTCTTAACTTATAGTAACAAGGGGGTTTTAGTTTTCGGTTACGGTAGCTTGCATAAAAAGTAAGAAATTGCGGTAAAAGTTTTGGTTTTACGATTTGAGAAAGATTGTCAAAGTTAGGGTTCGACGATCACTTTGCATGCATATGTTCGATCAAACAAAACTCATAAACTCCATTAGATGATAAACACATTCACAAAATCCTCCCAATGTATTTATTTCTAACACACATTGTGGGTTTTTCCCATTTTGATCAATTGTTAATTTCTCACACAATCTATCAAAATGACAACTTTTAGGTTTAACTTTTTAGTGAACAAACTCATTCAAAACTATCTCTAGCTAAAGAACAAGGATGGATGAAAACCTAGGTCAAGAGTTGGAAAACACCTTTCAATAATAAACCAACACAAAGAGTTATCAATAAAACAAGGTTTTCACCATACATTCATCATCAAAGAGATTACAAATGAAGATCAACCCATATACATACAAAGCTTATGATCATCTACATCTAACCTTGGCAAAATGAAAGACTTAGCTACTCATTTTCATGGTAGCTTGAACAACAAGTTTCAGAAGAAGGTTGATCAACATCCGAGTTGAAGAATCGAGATTGGATGGGAATCCACCTTCTTTTTGTAAAATATTGTCAAGAGAAGAAGAAGAATGAGAAATGGGGTTTTTAGGGCACAAAAATCACCTCCTAGCAAAAAACAAGTAAAAAGATGATAAAAAGAAGATTTGTTCCAAAAAGTAGCCCATACTACTTATAGAAATGGTGGCTGAGCTGTCATGCTCGCTAGGCGAGCAGAATGGTTTGCCTAGCGAGCCCCAAAATAAGTCACCAGAAGAGCCTGCGTCCAGAGGAATCATCCAAGACAAGTTTGCATCTGTTCGCTAGGCGAACAATCCTTCGCTAGGCGAAGGCCTCGCTTCTCTCATTCGCTCCAGCGAGTGTTGATGTTTTTGCTACTGGAAGTGTTCGCTACTTGCTCACTAGATGCTCGCCTAGCGAATACTTCGTTACTCCCTCGCCACAACGAGTTTTGATGTTTTTGAACCTGGAAGTGTTCGCTAGTTGCTCGCTGGATGCTCGCCTAGCGAATACTTCGCTACTTCCCTCGCCACATCGAGTTTTGATCTTTTTGGTTTTGTCCAAATCTGGGAGTGTTCGCTGGCATTTCGCTGCGTGCTCGCCTAGCGAATGATTCGCTACCTCACTCGCCTAGCGAGCTTGCTTATGTTTGCTTTCTTTCTTGGTTCCTTTGCCATCTTTCTTGTGTCTTAGTTTTCTACTCTTTCCTGCCTAATTCCTACACAATAACACACAAATTAAAGGTACCAAGATCATTTCACATAGTATTGCAAATCAACAAAAGCAAGGGCGGTTTCGAACACTTTTTCGACAAAAAGGAGTGAAAGATGCCCATATTTGATAGCTCAAGTAAGAAAACTTGGGCATCTAACAACTCTCCCCAACTAGATTCTTGCTTGCCCTCAAGCAAAGTATGCCTCTTGAAGGACAAGAGGATTTGCTTAAAGAAAAAGATTTCTCCGAAATCGGATAAAATGGCTCAAACACAAGAGAATCAACCAGACACAAGTTCCCAATGGTTAGAATAACACAATACACAAGAACTAAAGCCTTATAGCAATGCAAAACATGTATCAATCCACAACAATGTTATCCTGAATGAATCACCCTATATCTCCTCTTCGAATAAGGATTGAAGAAATTACGCATTTGCAACCGCGGGGACAATTTCACTCTCCAACAAACAGTGCAAAAGTCAATTCAATTCATACAATGTCTAACAATTATAAATGAAAATGCGGAAGCACGAAGATCACTAAGGTCTTTTCCGGTTGTAGCTTGGTCAGGTTTACAAACAAGGGTCATATCTAAAGCCATTGAAAACGAACTTGCCGATGCGAAAGAGACATTCACTGTACAAGTTATTCACACATCTCAACTTCGTTCCACTTGTTTCTCATTTGAAACCTTCACAACTCTTATTTCACAACTCAATTTTGTTTTTCACTATTTTTCTTCCAAGCAAGCATTCATTTTCATTTTTTTTTCACATCGTATTCACAAAACAAATGTTTCTCTTTTCTAATTTTTTTTTCAATGCTTGCTCGGTTATTCAAGAGTTGTGGCACCTACCGATTCTCTTTTTCGTTCTCCTCAACTTATCTTTTACTCACCCCAAGTGAATGCTCTTGACATTTTACGGCAAAAGAACAATTATCAAAAATTTCAGGGTTTCAAGAAAAAAGATTTTGACGTCTCGCCTTATTTCAAGCTGAGATTCAACTGTTTAAGCTGAGATTCAGAACCCTTTTCACTACCGGCCTCAAAACCGGAACCATCATCATCACCATCATCATCATCATCAACATCATCAGCGCCACCTGAACCATCAGCACCAGAAGCACCAACACCCACCCCTCTCCAAAAACAGGCTTGTCCTCAGACCAGCTAGCATGTTGCAGGAACTGCTCACGCGTCATCATAGGATGCTCTGCAGAAGGGTCACGTACCTGCAACTTTAATACGTGCATAGAGTCATGTATATCAATCATGGCGCGCCGAGTCGCCGCCATCCAATCCCAATTGTAATTGCAAACAGCTTGCTGGAAAGGATCAAACCCCTGAGAAAAAGCACCAGGACCATCAGCAGCCCCGGTATCATCAACAGTTGTACTACCTCGGAAGTTCTTCGGCTTACAGTACTTGTCCACATATCGATCGTTGATTGCGGATGGAATCCTTACCTGACTACGGGAGGGTAGCTTCACCCTCGACTGTAGGCACAAAGCCATGATGAGACAAGGAAAAGCAAGGGGGCAGTTAACTCGCGCCCCCGACTTCAGCCCGCTCTCAACCACGAACTTCATATCAATCGCAATGATTTGCGCCACATGGATCTGTACATTAGTTAGAATACAGTGGATCAAGTGTGCCACTGGGATCGGCAAGGTCGACGTGTGTGACTTGGGCTTAATGTTAGTCAGAACCAGCATCAAGATCAGCTGAGCCAAGGGAATCATATCCTCCCGATGGTACCTCACAGAAACCCCAGATGGGTTCACCTCAACCGACTTTCCCTCAAACAACAGGGCCGCAGAAATAGTATCAGTGTTCCTGTGGAGCCCCAGATCTCTGTGGTATGCATCCCTCTCATTAACTCCCAGATGAAGCGGTTCACCAAGCACTCGGTTAATAGCATCCCTATCAAAAATGACCTGACGTCCTGACACTCTTGTAGTCCAAGTGAAAGGCTCTTCGTCATTTGGCAGCGCGTTCGCATAGAACTCGCGCACTATCTCAATATCATAGCTTTCAAGTGGAGAGATCAACTTGTCCCATTTCTTGCTATTTATCAACCCTACAAATGTCCGATAATCGCCTTGTGCATTGATCAAAAACCTCTTCTCAGGTAAGATTTTCCTTTTCTCCAACGCCACATAACGTGCGGCTTGCTTCGCCCCAACGAATTTATCGGTGTCAAATTGAATTGGCACAGTGCGGGAAGTGCTCCCGACCTTTCTCTTTTTTGCAGCACTTGACCTGAATTCCATTTGTCAAATCATAGAAAAGAAACAGCACACAACGACAAAACAGATTAGAGATCAAAACAGAAAAACCGGATACTGTCATGGTCGCTACAGCTTCGCTTAGCGAGGACCCAGCGAAGATTCTCTACGGGTTTGCTTAGCGAAGTGACAGCGAATGCTCGCCACAGATTTGCCTAGCAAAGATGCTAGCGAATGTTACGGGATTCGGAGTTCTTCACTGTTAACAATCCAATTTTAGAAATCCCAAAGTCTAATGATACCCATTCCAGAAACAAAGTAATTTAACATGCTAGGAATCGTTCTAAACATACATGCAAACCTAAAAAAAAACCCAATCTCCCAAATTCAACCCTAATGACTCATTCTTCAGAATTTACAACATTGAAAGCACAAAGGAATGGAGACAGAACAAACCTGATTGAAGAGGTTGATTGATTCTGAAATGCAACAGTTAGGGTTTGCACAAGGATGATTCTCAAAGTCTTTGTGTGAGATGGAAGTGAAAAGTGTGAAAGTGAGAGTGAGTTCGTGACCCTATGTTCAGACTAAAACAAAATAAATGGGTTTTGGGCCCAAATGAGTGGCCCTCTGAAAAATAAAATAAAGTTCTCTCACGCAAAGTTCGCCTAGCGAAGAGCTAGCGAACGTCTCGCTACTGTCTTTGCCTAGCGAAGAGCTAGCGAACGACTCGCTACGGTCTTCGCCTAGCGAGCAACTAGCGAACATGACATGATCTTGTTTTTTTCAAAACAACACTGCACAGCACAATTCAGCAAGGTTCCACCAATTTGAATACCAATACTACACAACACAAAGCTGTAAATACTTACAATGTTGGGGTGCCTCCCAACAAGCGCTTGTTTAACGTCGGATAAGCTCGAAGGTTCGAGATGCTCACAGAGGAGCATCCAAGCAGATTGCATAGCTCTCGCGATCCACAAGACCGCCAAGATAAATCTTCAAACGTTGGCCGTTAACCGTCCAACTATCTTTCTTCTCCAAGTCCTCAATGACAACAGCTCCATACTCTTTGACTTCTTTGACACATAATGGCCCGGACCATTTAGATTTCAATTTTCTGGGGAATAGCCTCAACCTAGAATTGAACAAAAGGACCAACTGTCCGGGCACAAATTCCTTCTTCCTAAGCTTTTTTTCATGATACTCTTTTACCTTTTCTTTGTACAACCAACTCGAGTGATATGCGGCATTGCGCATTTCTTCCAACTCAAGCAATTGCACTTTTCTTTTTTCACCGGCCAAACCCTTATCAAAGTTCAATAATTTCAGAGCCCACAAAGCTTTGTGCTCCAATTCGACCGACAAATGGCAAGTCTTACCAAATAGCAATTGAAAAGGAGTTAGCCCAATTGGAGCTTTAAAAGCGGTACGGTATGCCCATAAAGCTTCATCCAACTTTTGCGACCACTCTTTTGTAGAATTCGACACGGTTTTTTCAAGAATTCTCTTAATCTCATGATTAGAGACTTCGGCTTGATCGTTTGCTTGTGGGTGATACGGAGTCTCCACTCTGTGTGATACACCGTAATGTTTCAAAGCGCTTTCTAACGGTGCATTACAAAAGTGCGACCCTCCATCACTAATCAACACACGGGGGGTTCCAAAACGGGAAAAGATGTTTTTCTTCAAAATATTTATTATCGTTTTAGCATCCGCCCGAGGTGAGGCAATCGCCTCAACCCACTTAGAAACATAGTCAACCGCCACAAGCATATATTCATTACCATATGAGGGTGGGAATGGTCCAACAAAGTCGATACCCCAACAATCGAATACTTCAACCTCTTGGATGTTTTGGAGAGGCATCTCGTCTCTCTTACCAATCCCACCACTTCTTTGGAAACTATCACAACTTTGCGCATGGGCATTTGCGTCTTTGAAAATAGTAGGCTAATAAAATCCTAACTGAAGGACTTTAGTGGCCGTTCTTGCCCCATTGTAGTGTCCTCTGTAAGGCGAGTTGTGACAATTCCAAAGAATGCTTTGCGCTTCATCGCCAGTAACACACCTCCTCAAAAGGTTATCACCATACAATTTAAACAAGTATGGGTCATCCCACACGTAGTACTTAGTATCCGAGAGAAATTTCCTTTTTTGGTTCGAAGTTAGGTCGGGAGGCACCAAACCACTAGCCTTATGGTTCGCAAAGTCCGCAAACCACGACCTAACTTGAACTTTGAAAAGTTTTTCATCAGGAAACTCTTCACGGATTTCCTTCTCGGAAGCGGTAACCTCCACATTAACTAAGCGAGATAAATGATCCGCCACCAAATTTTCCGATCCTTTCTTGTCTTTGATTTCAACATCAAATTCTTGCAACAAGAGGATCCAACGGATGAGCCTTTGCTTCGAGTCCGGTTTGGTGAGCAAATATTTAATCGCCGAGTGGTCGGTATACACTATGACCTTGGAACCAATAAGATAGGACCTAAACGTTTCAAGCGCATACACTATCGCAAGTAATTCTTTTTCAGTGGTGGCATAGTTAACTTGAGCCTCATTAAGAACTTTACTTGCGTAGTGTATCGCATGAAATTTTTTCTCTTTACTTTGGCCTAATACCGCTCCGATTGCATAGTCGCTCGCATCACACATGAGCTCAAAATTTAAATTCCAATTTGGAGCGACTATAATTGGAGCGGTAACCAATTTTTCCTTTAAAATTTCAAAAGCTTGTAAACACTCATCAGTTAAAAGAAATACCTGATCCTTAGCTAGCAAGTTACTCAAAGGCCTAGATACCTTTGAGAAGTCTTTGATAAAGCGCCGATAGAAACCGGCGTGCCCCAGAAAGCTTCGGACTCCCTTCAAATTCACCGGAGGAGGCAACTTTTCAATCACTTCAACTTTAGCACGATCAACTTCAAGCCCTATTGAAGAGACTTTATGGCCAAGCACTATCCCCTCGGTCACCATGAAGTGGCACTTCTCCCAATTAAGAACAAGATTTGTTTTCGCACATCTTCCAAGAACCGTTTCCAAGTTGTCCAAGCATAGACCAAAGGAACCACCAAATACGGAGAAGTCGTTCATAAAGACTTCCATTGTTTTCTCGATAATGTCGGTAAAAATAGCTTGCACACATCTTTGGAAAGTCGCCGGTGCATTGCACAACCCAAAGGGCATTTTACGGTATGCGAAAATTCCAAAAGGACATGTGAAAGCCGTCTTTTCATGATCGGCCGGGTCAACCGCAATTTGGTTATACCCGGAATAGCCATCTAAGAAACAATAGTATTGTTACCCAGAAAGTCTTTCTAGCATTTGATCCATGAACGAGAGTGGAAAGTGATCTTTTCGAGTTGCGGTATTCAACCGCCTATAATCAATGCACATACGCCACCCCGTTGCCATTTTTGTCGGGATCAACTCATCCTTTTCATTTCGAATCACAGTAATGCCACCTTTCTTCGGAACCACATGTACAGGACTAACCCATGGGCTATCCGAAATCGGGTAAATCATTCCCGCATCCAACAACTTAACAACCTCCTTTCTAACAACTTCCTTCATAGTAGGATTTAAGCGGCGTTGCGATTGAGCTACCAGCTTAAAGTCCTATTCCATTAAGATCTTGTGCATGCAATAGGAAGGACTAATTCCTTTGAGATCGGAAAGAGTCCAACCCATGGATTCTTGATTCTTTTTCAAAACATTGATCAAACGGGCTTCTTCATTCTTTGACAAAAGATTGCTTATGATAATCGGCTTTGCTTCGGTCTCGTCGAGGAATGCATACTTCAAATTAGAAGGTAACATTTTCAATTCAATCGGCGATTTTTCTTCATTAACCTCCTTCTTCAATACTTCCTCCTCAACTTCCCACAGATGTAACTCTTTTAGACTATCAAGTTCCCTTAGGCATTCATCAAGAGCTTGCTCTTCTTCAATTGTGAAAACTTCAAAGGAGTCATCAAGAGCTAACTCCATAGGAGATATCTCATGAATATGTTTAGAAACTTCAAAAGTTGCCTCTTCGATCACATCAATGCGAAAGCTATCACAACTATCCTTTGAATGCTTCATGGCTTCGAATAGATTAAAAGTAACTTCTTCATTTTGGACCCTTACTTTCATCAAACCGTCGTCAACGTCAATCATCATGCGTGCGGTTTTCATGAACGGTCGGCCAAGAATAAGCGGAGCATCGTCATCCTCTTCCATATCAATCACAATGAAATCAACCGGGAAGAAGAATTTGTCAACTTTGACCAATACATGTTAGGCTAACCCATGAGGATGGGTAGTCGACTTATCGGCCAATTGCAAAGTCATCCGGATGGCCTTCATGTCAATGTTGCCAAGCCTCTTCACAATAGACAATGGTATTAGATTAATGCTTGACCCCAAATCAATTAGCCCTTTTCTGACATAAACATCACCAATTGTAACCGGCAAAGTAACTCGTCCCGGGTCAACCTCTTTTCTCGAAAGCGTCCATTGAATGATTGCACTACAACTAGCATCTAGGACAATTGTCTCCAGTTCCGTGTACCTCCGCTTTTTAGTAAGTATGTCTTTCATGAATTTCGCATATTTAGGCATTTGCTCCAATGCTTCGGCAAACGGAATGTTCACTTGAAGTTGTTTGAATATATCCATGAACCGGGCGTAATGCCATTCATTCTCCCTCTTAGATGGAGCATATGGATATGGAAGGTTTTGGATTGGAGTAGCGCCCACTACCTCCTTTCCTTTAGAAACTCTAGAATTCCTCTCTCTTTTCTTTTTTAATCCCTCCACCTTCACTTCATCACTCTTATTTTTTTCAACTTCCACACTTTCTTTATTTTCTACTTCACCATTTTTTTCATTCTTTTCAACTTCTTCCTCACTCCACTCCCCAACTTCAACATCAATGTTATCCTCTATTTTTTTCTCCTCATCTTTTTTCTCATCCTCTCTTTTTTCACTCTCACTAATCAACTCCCTTCCACTTCTCGTCGTTATCGCTTTACAATGCTCTTTTGGATTCGTTTGCGTGTTCGCCGAAAAAGGTGGTCCGGGTTGTTGTTCCGCTAGTTGTTTAGCAAGTTGACCGACTTGAGTTTCGAGATTTTTGATTGGCGCATCGTTGCTCTTTTGATTAGCCATTGACAATTGCATAAATTGTGTCAATGTCTCTTCTAACTTTGAAGTCACGACCGGCGGTTGTTGAGGTTGGTAAGGATTTTGACGGCTAGAAGTACCACCCCCATAACCTTGGTTATGGTGATAGTTAGCCCTTGGTTGGAACCCTTGATTCCCTTGAAAGTGTTGTTGTTGATTTTGAGGATGTTGTTGATACGGTTGTTGTTGTTGTTGCCTCGATTGGTAGTCTCGTTGGTTCGCCATGTAATTCACCTCTTCGAACCCGGGAGGTGGACAAAACCCGGTGTCATGATCACCCTTGCAAAGCTCACAACAAGCTATTTGTTTAGCTTTTGAAGGCTCTTTCAACTCTTTTATTTGTTGAGTTAAGACTTCAACTTGTTGTGAAATGAGTTTATTTTGGGCAAGAATAGCATCGTTTGTCCCAAGTTCAAGCACTTCCGGTTTCTTCAAAGTGTTGCCTCTACTTTGACTTTGGAGGTCATTTAGAGCCATAAGATTAACGATATCAGTTGCTTCGGCGACGCTTTTAGACAGCAAAGAACCACCCGAGGTAGCATCCAATAAAGTCTTGCAATTAGGTTGAAGGCCATTCTTGAAAATGTGGATTTGCGTCAATTCGTCAAAACCATGCCCTTTGCACTTTCGAAGCATGGATTTAAATCTTTCCCATGCCTCATTCAATGATTCGTTGGCTCCTTGCGAAAACACGGAGATAGCCGTTTTGGATTCCATGAATCGGTTGTGGGAGAAAAATCTTTCAATGAACTTCTCTTCCAACACGTTCCAATCCGTCATGACTGCAGGTGTTTGATCCAAGTACCAATCTTTGGATTTGCCGAGCAAAGCATGAGGAAATAGTCTTTTGAACAACGGTAGCTCTTGAGCTTGATCAACTCCGGCTGCCAATGCTATCTCGTAAAATTTGGTGAGGAAAACAAAGGGGTCTTCATGGTCCATTCCGGTGAATGGACTTCCGTATAGCAAGTTAAGAGTTCCCGTCTTCATCTCGGCTTGCCTTCCCGTGTGGTTGGCAAACTGAGCTGTATTCCTCGGACTGTTGAAACATGGTGTGGAAACGGGCGGTGGTGGTGGTGGATCCATGATAGGTGTGAAAGGTGGTGGGTGTGTTGTAGAAGAACCTTCTCCTTGTTCTTGTTGTTGTCTAGGTTATTGCCTCCTTCGTCTCGTTCTGCTATTCGGTCTCCTTGCGGTTCTTTCGATCTCCGGATCAAAAAGAAGTTGGTCCTCGGGAACCTGCCCTCGCATAAAATGAAAGTTGCACACTAAACCAAACAAATTAACAAGCACAAGTCAAAAATTCTGAAGTTAAAAATTCAGCAACTATTGCGATGCTCGCAATATCAATTCACAATCCCCGACAACCGCGCCATTTTGTTGGAACAAAGATAGAGTATCGGGATTTGTTATCGTCTCCACAGGGATTATGTGATATTGCCGCCGTTCGACAGTTGTTAAGTTCTTAACTTATAGTAACAAGGGGGTTTTAGTTTTCGGTTACGGTAGCTTGCATAAAAAGTAAAAAATTGCGGTAAAAGTTTTGGTTTTACGATTTGAGAAAGATTGTCAAAGTTAGGGTTCGACGATCACTTTGCATGCATATGTTCGATCAAACAAAACTCATAAACTCCATTAGATGATAAACACATTCACAAAATCCTCTCAATGTATTTATTTCTAACACACATTGTGGGTTTTTCCCGTTTGATCCATTGTCGATTTCTCACACAATCTATCAAAATGACAACTTTTAGGTTTAACTTTTTAGTGAACAAACTCATTCAAAACTATTTCTAGCTAAAGAACAAGGATGGATGAAAACCTAGGTCAAGAGTTAGAAAACACCTTTCAATAATAAACCAACACAAAGAGTTATCAATAAAACAAGGTTTTCACCATACATTCATCATCAAAGAGTTTACAAATGAAGATCAACCCATATACATACAAAGCTTATGATCATCTACATCTAACCTTGGCAAAATGAAAGACTTAGCTACTCATTTTCATGGTAGCTTGAACAACAAGTTTCGGAAGAAGGTTGATCAACATCCGAGTCGAAGAATCGAGATTGGATGGGAATCCACCTTCTTTTTGTAAAATATTGTCAAGAGAAGAAGAAGAATGAGAAATGGGGTTTTTACGGAACAAAAATCACCTCCTAGCAAAAAAACAAGTAAAAAGATGATAAAAAGAAGATCTGTTCCAAAAAGTAGCCCATACTACTTATAGAAATGGTTGCTGAGCTGTCATGCTCGCTAGGCGAGCATAATGGTTCGCCTAGCGAGCCCCAGAATAAGTCACCAGAAGAGCCTGCATCCAGAAGAATCATCCCAGACAAGTTTGCATCTGTTCGCTAGGCGAACAATCCTTCGCTAGGCGAAGGCCTTGCTTCTCTCATTCGCTCCAGCGAGTCTTGATGTTTTTGCTACTGGAAGTGTTCGCTACTTGCTCGCTGGATGCTCGCCTAGAGAATTCTTCGTTACTCCCTCGCCACAACGAGTTTTGATGGTTTTGCTACTGGAAGTGTTCGCTACTTGCTCACTGGATGCTCGCCTAGCGAATACTTCGTTACTTCCCTCGCCACAGCGAGTTTTGATCTTTTTGGTTCTGTCCAAGTCTGGGAGTGTTCGCTGGCATTTCGCTGCGTGCTCGCCTAGCGAATGATTCGCTACCTCACTCGCCTAGCGAGCTTGCTTATGTTTGCTTTCTTTCTTGGTTCCTTTGCCATCTTTCTTGTGTCTTAGTTTTCTACTCTTTCATGCCTAATTCCTGCACAATAACACACAAATTAAAGGTACGAAGATCATTTCACATAGTATTGCAAATCAAAAAAAGCAAGGGCGGTTTCGAACACTTTTTCGACAAAAAGGAGTGAAAGATGCCCATATTTGATAGCTCAAATAAGCAAACTTGGGCATCTAACATTGGCCAATTCTCCATGTTTGCTGATTTATATTGTTTTGATCCTTGTGTATGTCCGGAGGGCAGTCTGGGTATTTCACGATGTTTTTAGTTGATTGGAAACTATTTAGTCTGCATTTTGGTGAAGAGAGAGGACACTTTTTGATCGTACAAGAAAAAGACAGAAAGGAGAAGCGAGCTTTCAAGGTGTTCAGAGAAGAAGAGATCTTCACGATCGGAAGAGATTGAAGATCAACCTTCATCAACAACAAATTGTAATGTCTCTGTTTTGTAATTTATTGTCTTTGAATATTATGAGAAGCTAAACCCCCAATGCTAGGGGGGTGTCCCTGAATTGCTATTGTATGAACACTTTTTCTATGTTTTTATGATCATTAATGTTTTCTTAATTCAAATTATTATACAACGTTCTTAATGCTTTATTTTATCAGACAAATGAAATTTTGATCTCTGGTTTAAGGTTTAGGTCGGACAAACCACCTTATCCCTTGTTGTGTAATAATACTTAGATTTAATCACTTAGGAATAAGGATCAAACCGTAGTAGCCGTTAGTTCTTGACCAATTGCATATTTCGTAAGGAATTAGAATTGAAATTGACTGTTAATGGTTTACGGCTAAGGAATTAGAGAAAACAATTCTTGAGAATCGGTTTTGAATAATTACAACGCAGATGTTATATAATATGGAAGTAGTGTAGTACAAAGCAATTCACACATCTTGCCTTAACATGCTTTCTCATATCGTTTAACAACTTTTTATACGCTTTATATAATTTACTCTCGTTCTTATCATTTTGAAAACAATCATCAAACCCCCTATGATCTTTTGTTCAATGGAATTGTTGTAAAGATTTGTACTTATTACGCAGTCCTCGAGATCGATACTCGGGATAACTCCCATTTTATTACTATATTGGTGCAAATAGTACACTTGCTATTTTACCGATCAAGTTTTTGGCGTCGTTGCCGGGGATTGCCAAAGTATAAGTTGAATAATAATTCAATTGAAATTTTGTTGCTCTGCGACCAAAAATTTATTTCTCTTACTATTATTTATTTTTATAAATTATAATAATTGTCTAATCTGTGTATGCGAGGTAAGGCCTCAGCTAAATTTCTTTTTGACGCAGAACCAGAAAGACTATTGCGTGCAAGACGAAGAAAAGCTAGGTTGGAACTTTCAGAAGCAACCCCCATTGTTTATGAGTCTGAAAAAGAAGAAGCCGTTTCAGTTCATTCGAAAGACTCTGAAACCGTTTCTAAACCAATGGCTGAAGCTCCATCTCCCGTGGAAAGACTTCTGGATGACTATGGAGGTGCAAATGCTCCTACTGGAAGGTTAACAATTGTGAACGAGCCGGTAAATATTGATCATTTTCAGCTACACCCTTCAACGATTCGTCAACTCGAAAGGAGACTGTTCTCCGGAAAAATCAATGAAGATTCCAACAAGCATTTACAAAGATTTTTGACCATGACGACATCGTTGAAAATTGAGGGACACTCAGAGGAAGCTAAGAAGTTGGTGATGTTTCCGTTTACACTATCGGAAGATGCCGAAGAGTGGTTTTACTCTTTACCCGCGGGAAGCATTACATCTTGGCAACAAATGGAGACAACATTTTTGAATGAGTACTTCCCTGCTTCTGTGTATATCCGTAAGAGATATGATATTGTTAATTTCAAACTGAAGGAAGGAGAGTCACTCGGAGACGCTTACAAGAGGTTCAAGCGATTATTAGTTGCATGTCCTACTCATAACATGGATGCAACTGAACAAATGCAAAATATTGTGAATGGCCTTAGAATGAAGACTAAGCAACTCATAGACACAGCTGTCGGTGGCTCAACAAATTTTACAACAGCCACTAGTATACAAAAAATCATTGAAGCCATTGCAGCAAATGAGCATCTGGAGCTCTATGACCGCATGTAAGGCAACCTGAAGGTATCATTGATCTCAAGCTAGAAAATCAGGTTGTGAAGATGGAAGATCAAATAACAGCTGAAGTAGAGAGAAGAATTAAGAAAATGGCTCTTGACACTCAAACGATGGCACAAGTTCAACTGGTTCAACCTATTCAAGCAATTAGTTGTGAAATTTCTGGGGGACCGCACTTCACCATGCATTGTGTGGCAACTGCACAATAGGTAGAAGAGATTAATTTTCTGAAGCAGAATAACCCTTACTCCAATACTTATAATCCTGGATGGAAAAATCATTCAAATTTTTCCTGGAAGGACCATCAAGGAAATGCTCAGAAGCAAGCGCCCAAACAATATTAAAGCCAACCGCAACAACAATATCGACCACAACAACAATAACCTTACCAGCAGCAGTTTCACCAATCCCAACAACAATTTCAACAACAGGTTCCAAGAAAAGTAGATTGGGAAATTGCCATTGAGAAAATGGCGGCTCAAAGTTCACAATTTCAAGAGGAGACTAGAAGTAATCTGAGGAACGTTGGTGCTTCAATAAAGAATGTGGAAGTGCAAATGAGTCAGATTGCTCAACAACTCGCGGGTTCTCAAACACCGGGTGCATTACCGAGTGCTACAGTTACAAATCCACGAGAGCATAATAATGTGAGTGCTGCAACCACAAGAAGTGGTAAGTCGAAAGAAGTCCCTGAGAAAGATGATGACCAAGAAGACCAATTACTTGAAGTTGAGTGGGAAATAAAAGAAAATAAGGTTGTGAGTGAAGAGGTGGTAGTGCCTAAACTGATGGTTAAAGAAAAAGTTAGTGAATTAAAGCCGGTTGTCAAACTCCCTTTCCCCACAAGAAATAAGAAGAAAGAGCAACATGAGAAGAACTTCGAGAAATTCTTGGAGAAGTTCAAAAAGCTTGAGATTAACATTCCGTTCTTGGAGGCACTTGAACAAATGCCTTCTTATGCCAAATTTATGAAGGATATTATTTGAAAAAAGAGGAGCACCGACACTGACCCTATTGTACTAACTGAAACTTATAGTGCCATTTTGCAGGGTATGAAGATTCCGGTGAAGAAGAAAGATCGAGGCTCGGTAACTATCCCTTGCACCATTGGGGATAGATCTTTCAAAAAGGCCCTCATAGACTTAGGGGCTAGTGTGAGTCTCATGCCGTTATCCATTTACAAGAGGTTAGGGATTGGAAAAGTGCAAGATACCAGAATGACACTTCAATTTGCTGACCACTCTGTGAAGAGACCGTATGGAGTGGTGGAAGATGTTCTTGTGAAGATTGATAAGTTTGTATTTCCGGTGGACTTTGTCATCTTAGAAATGCCGGAAGATGAAGAGATACCACCCATTCTCAGTAGACCATTTTTGGAGACCGAAAGATGTTTGATAGATATAGAAGAGGGCACCATGACTCTAAAAGTTTACGATGTAGAGTTGAAAATTGATGTGCGTAACACCATGAGATACAAAGATGATGTGGCCACCAGTCAACACATAGAGGTGATTGATCAAATGGTTATGTAAGAAAATCCTTTAGGTGAACCACAATTTCCCTTGGAGAGAGTTCTAAGTCTATCAATTTCTGAAGACACTCAAAGCTGATGAAAAGGAGAGGGAAGTGTTAGCTATGATGGAAACACAACCACCCTTTAAGGGATCCCGATCACTCCGATGGGAAAACTTGAGGGAACCCCAGTTTGAGGAAAAGAAAGATGAGACCAAGAAAGTGGCTGAGCTGAAACAACTGCCTGAAAATCTCAAGTATGTTTTTCTAGATTCTGAAAGGAGATGTCCGACTATTATAAGCTCTAATCTAGAAGTTTCCCAAGAAGACAAGCTCGTCAAGGTTTTGAAGAAGAAAAAAAGTGCAATGGGATGGGCGATGGAAGACTTGAAGGGGATTAGCCCTACGGTATGTATGCATAAAATTCTCATGGGGGATAGTCACAACCCAGTGGTGCAACCGCAAAGAAGACTAAATCCCGCAATGAAGGAAGTGGTTAGGAAAGAGGTTGTTAAACTATTATATGTTGGGTTAATTTATCCCATATCCGATAGCTCTTGGGTGAGTCCTATTCATGTGGTTCCAAAGAAAGGAGGAACTACCGTTATAAAGAATGAGAAAAATGAGTTACTCCCTACAAGGACGATCACGGGGTGGCGTGTCTGCATCAATTACAGAAGGTTAAATTTGGTGACAAGAAAGGATCACTTTCCTTTATCATTCATCGATCAGATGTTGGAAAGGTTGGCTGGTCATGAGTACTATTGTTTCATTGATGGATACTCTTGATATAATCAGATAGCGGTTGCACCAGAAGATTAAGAGAAGACAACTTTTACTTGCCCTTATGGTATTTTTGCTTACAGAAGAATGCCATTCGGGTTATGTAATGCACCAGCCACATTTCAAAGATGCATGACTTCCATTTTTGAGGACATGCTCAAAAAGCATATGGAGGTCTTCATGGATGACTTCTCGGTATTTGGTTTCTCTTTTGATAATTGTTTAACTAACCTTTCCCTTGTGTTAGAAAGATGCCAACAAACCAACTTGATTCTCAACTGGGAGAAGTTCCACTTCATGGTGCGAGAAGGCATAGTCTTGGGTCATAAAATTTCTCACAAAGAAATAGAAGTGGACCAAGCCAAGATCGGGGTAATAGAAAAGCTACCCCCTCCAATGAACGAAAAAGGTATAAGAAGTTTCTTAGGGCATGCGGGTTTCTACCACAGGTTTATAAGTGACTTTTCTAAGATAGCTAAACCTTTATCTACCCTGTTGGTTAAGGACAAGGCTTTCATCTTTGATAAAGAGTGTGCCGTTGCATTTGAAACTATAAAAAATAAATTGGTGACGACACCAATTGTCATTGCCCTAGATTGGTCTCTACCTTTTGAGATCATGTGTGATGCGAGTGACATTGCAGTGGGAGCAGTTCTTGGGAAACGTAGAGATAAACTATTGCATGTCATATATTATGTTAGTCATGTTTTTAACCATGCACAGATGAACTATGCGACTACCGAGAAGGAGTTGCTAGCGGCGGTCTATGCCTTCAATAAATTCAGGTAATATCTGTTGGTTAATGTTTTGATATTTAATTTGAATTTATTATTTAAAATATTTGAAATGTATGTATGGAATTTATTTAGATTGTTTTATTTTATTATTTGTAATGTAATTTTATTTTGGAAAAAATAAATAATTCTATTAAAAAAATTGATTTCACTAAATGAATGTTGGCGGGGCGGGGATAGCCGAACCCAACCCGAACCCGTTTGAGACGGGTTTGGGTTTTGATTCTCCATCCCCGTTTGAGTTTGGGGAGGTAAAAACTTCCCTGACCTGCCCCGTTGCCATCCCTAGATTCCATTGTTAGCCAATAGCAACTTGCTCTCAACATCTTCTTTGCCATAACATGTCCATTGGAATGGGTACCAAAGGAACCTTCATGGACTTCAGTCATCAACATGTCTGCTTCGTGTCTACCCACGCATCTGAAAAAAACCATATTGAAGTTTCTCTTGTAAATCACATCACCATTCAGGTAGAAGTTACAGGCTAATCTTCTCAACGTCTTTTTATATTTCAAAGATTTCCCAGGTGGGTAAATATGACTTTGGAGGAAACATTTGATATCGAAATACCATGGCTTTTCATCTTTGACTTCTTCAACAACGAATACATGAGCTGGCCTATCAAGACGCATCACAGTCAAATTGGGGACTTCATTCCAAAATTTCACCACGATAATTGAAGCCAACGTTCCAAGAGCATTTGCCATCCGATTTTCATCTCGAGGGATATGATGAAACTCAACCTTTGTAAAGAAAGTTGAAATCCTCCTCGCACAGTCTCTATATGGTATTAAACTGGGTTGATTCGTCTCCCATTCACCTTTGATCTGATTCACAACCAAAGTTGAATCTCCATAGAAGTCAAGATATTTGATTCTGAGATCAATGGCCTCTTCAAGCCCCATAATACAAGCTTCATACTCAGCCATATTATTTGTACACTTGAAAGTCAACTTAGCTGTAAATGGAAAATGAGTGCCTTGAGGAGTAATAGTTACTGCCCCAATGCCACTACCATACGAATTGACAGCTCCATCAAATACCATGCCCCAACGAGAACCAGGTTCTGGCCCTTATTCAAGCAATGGTTCCTCATAATCTTTCATCTTCAAGTACAAAGTATCTTCGTCGGGAAAATCATATTGCATTGACTGGTAATCTTCAATTGGTTGGTGAGTCAAATGGTCAGCCAAGACGTTACCCTTCATTGCTTCTTGAGATCGGTATTCGATATCATACTTGGATAACAACATCTGCCAACGGGCAATCCTCCCAGTTAAAGCAGGCTTCTCGAAAATGTACTTGATTGGATCCATTTTAGATATCAACTAAGTAGTATGATTCAACATATACTAGCACAAATGCTTAGCATCCCAAGCCAATGCACAACATGTCTTTTCCAGCATAGAATACCGAGTCTCACAGTCGGTGAACTTCTTACTGAGGTAGTAAATTGCATATTCTTTCTTCCCAGATTCATCTTGTTGACCAAGAACATAGCTCATACTCTCTTCAAGCACAGTCAATTACATGATCAAAGGTCTTTCTTGAACAGGCGAAGACAGAATCGGAGGCTCAAGCAAATATTCTTTGATACTGTCAAAAGCTTTTTGGCAATCTTCGGTCCAATCACAAGACTGATCTTTCCAAAGAAGCCTGACAATAGGCGCACATGTGGCAGTCATATGCGATATAAATCTTGAGATATAATTCAAGCGGTCGAGAAAACCTCTGACTTGCTTCTCAGTTTTGGACGCAGGCATTTCTGGTATTGCTTTGACCTTGGCAGGATCAACCTCAATACCCTTCTCGCTGACAATAAAGCCCAACAACTTACCAGACCGAACACCAAAAGTACACATATTGGAATTCAAGCGGAGTTTGTACTTCCTCAAACGCTGGAACAATTTCAATAAATGCTCAACATGTTCTTCTTCATCTATTGATTTGGAAATTATATCATCAATATAAACTTCAATCTCTTTATGCATCATATCATGAAAAAGAGTGGTCATAGCTCTCTGGCATGTTGCGCCAACATTCTTTAGACCGAAAGGCATCACTCTATAACAGAATTTTCCCTAGGGTGTAATGAATATGGTATTCTCCATATCTTCAGGTTCCATCTTGATCTGATTATAACCGAAAAATCCGTCCATCAACGAAAAGATTTTGAATTTAGCTGTATTGTCTACTAAAATGTCAATGTGTGGCAGAGGAAAATCATCCTTTGGACTATCTTTATTCAAATCTCTATAATCAACACACATGTGGACTTTCCATCTTTCTTAAGAACCGACACAATACTGGCCACCCACTGCGGATACTAGAAGGTAACAAGAAAACCAACATCAATATTCTTCTACACTTCCTCTTTGATCTTAACTGCCATATCAGGATGAGTTCTTCTCAATTTCTGCTTGACTAGCGGGCATTCTAGCTTCAACGGAAATTTATGCTCCACAATCTCAGAATCCAACCCAGACATGTCTTGATAGGACCAAGAAAACACATCTGAATATTCTCGAAGAAGATCAATCAACCCCTTCTTAGCCTCTAGAAACAGTTGAGACCCTATCTTGACTTCCTTCACATCGTCCTCGGAACCCAAGTTGACTAGTTCAATCTTCTCTTCGAACAGTTGAATGGATTTTTCCTCGTGCTCAAGTAAACGAGATAATTCATCAGATACTTCTTCATCATTAGTATCTTTCTCTGCTTCAAACACATGGAAATAAAAGTTTGGAGAGGGAGTAAGATCATTGTATATAATGGGTTTGAGAACCAACCCGCATAATGATTTGATACTCTGATTTTAGAGAAGTGAATTGTGACCAAATATTATGAAGATGGAAGACTATTATTTATTTATGTTTTTTGTGATTACCATTTTCAGAAAAGCAAAAAGTAAAAATAAAACATCATAGATGTGGATGAATAAAATTGTATTTTATTGATGATAATAGAAATTCCTGACAATGTTCACTTCTCCCTTAGGCATAGGAGAAGGATTTTATTTAAAATGAAAAACAAATTACTTAGAGCGATGAATAACATTAGGAACATCAACAACAACCCAATTGTTGCAAGTCTGGCCATGCGTCACAAAGTTTGCGCAGGTTTCGTCTTCATCATCACCATCCCCAATCACAACAGTTGAGTGTTGATCATTCTCATGAATGAACCCTCCACTGCGGAAACTCGGTTTCATAACTTCAATTTTGACATTGAATGGCCCTGGTTGAAATCCCAATCCAACCCTATTCTTGTTCTCAGCAATCTTTATCATACGGCCCCATTGATCAATGCTTCCAGCCTCAATAGCCTTTTGTGCATCCTTTAAAGAAGACATGGGTGCCCCAGTTTTCTTCTCCTCAGCAATAGATAAGGACTGGAACGGATTTCTAACCTCCTCCTCAGCATCAACATAAGAAAAAGATGACAAATGGCTTACCAATAATGCCTTCTCTCCACCAACAACGATAAGCTTGTCGTTCTTCACAAATTTCAACTTCTGGTGAAGAGTAGACGTCATTGCTCCTGCTTCATGAATGCATGGCCTTCCCAATAGACAACTGTATGCCGGGTGGATATCCATTATTTGGAAAGTAATTTCGAAATCACTCGGACCTATCTTAATTGGAAGGTCCACTTCACCAATGATGGTTTTACGAGAACCATCAAATGCCTTAATAATCACGCCATTATACCTCATTGGTGCACCTTGGTAGGAAAGTCTTGACAAAGTTGACTTTGGAAGCACGTTCAGTGATGACCCAGTGTCAACCAACACATTGGACATAGCGTCCTTCTTACGATTCATCGAAATATATAGCGCCAAATTGTGATTTCTGCCTTCCTCGGGAAGCTCTTCATCACAAAAACTCAAATTATTGCGAGAAGTAATATTGGCAACAATGTGGTCATACTGATCCACAACCACATCATGTTCAACATAAGCTTGTTTGAGCACTTTCTGCAATGCCTCCCTATGTGCCTCAAAGTTCATTAATAATGACAGCACGGAGATCTTTGACGGGGTTTGGAGCAGCTGCCCCACCATATTAAACTCACTTCTTTTTATCAATTTTAACACTTCATCATCATCACTAGCCTTGAGTTTGCTGGATTCACCAGACTGACACACTGAATTGTTAACCGGATTCGCTACTGGAATCTTTTCCTTCTTATTGGTTGTAGCATCTTCTACCTCTCTCGGGAAAACCAGACTAAGCACACAACCACTACGGGTCACCCTTGCAATATCAGCAATATTCACCATTGAGTCTGATACTGGTAAAGGAATCTCTTGACTATTTTCTATCATTGTGGCGTTGTCTTGATAAGGCACAACTTTATTGGATGCATATGGAATAGGGACCGCTAACCGTATAATCAACGGTGATACCAATCTATTAACATTGTTGTTGTTGCTGCTATAAAACTCAATAACTACCCACTCAGGGGTCTTGAATACTAGCACGATTACATTCACATCTTCTATATCCCTCGACTATTGAATCTGGATTACAATCTCATCCATCAACTTCTGGATATATCTCTTGACAATCATACACCCACGAGGGTTCATACTACATATTGCACAACCATCATGGTCGTGCTCACAGTTACTGATCAAACACAAGGTTCTATGCATTTCCACCAACGACCTACGAATACGTCGCACATCGAATACTCAGAAATTCCCTGGACAACCGTCCACCATGTTGATAGTAGCATTACCATGAGCAGGCAATGGATTAGCTTTCACATTAGGCGCTCTGTCCTCAAAGGGCACCATACCACTCTTCACAAGCTTTTGAACTTCATATTTCAACGGTTAGCAGTTCTCTATATCGTGGCCAAGGGGTCCCTGGTGAAAAGCACAACGAAGTTCAGGTTTTAACCACCATGGAAGTGGCTCAGGAATCTGCGGATGATTTCTGGGTTGAATGAGGTTCTTGAGAACCAAGGATGGATATAATTCTTCATACGACATAGGAATAGGGTCAAAAAAGGTCGTCTTCCTCTCAAAGCTTTGCTGGTTATTATTGTTATTGTTGTAGTTGGTTCTTTGTTGTGGTTGTTGGTAACGTTGTTGTTGCTGAATCGGAACAAATTGATTGTTGGAATTGTTGGAAAAAACTGGAATAACGGAAGAAAATTGTTGTTGATGATTGGCGTACATCGCAAGGTGGCTTAGCAGACAAGTGTTTCCCTTATACTTCTCAAAGTCAGAGACCTTAAACTTCATCGGGACTTTTATATTTGGCACTAGACAGAGCTCAGCAGCACCCTTCCCAAATAATTCCTTTCCTCTAAGATTCTTTGTAGCGATAAATTCATGATCATCAAGCTATGGATAAGCAAGACATCAAATAACAAGACTCGCCATCGCGCTTTTATTGTTTCCAAGGGAAAAGGGAAAAGTACGAACAAAACCCAAAAATAAGAAGTTTTCAGATCAAAACTAATAAAACGCCAGAGATTACAGGTAAGGGGGTTGGTTACATAGAGGCGTAGGTGTTAGCACCCAAAGTGTCCTAGGTACTCCTAGGGAGCCCTTTATTATGTGCATATGTATTTTGTACAAATGATGTTTGCAAGTAAGTAGAATGGGGAGATGAGAAAAGAATACATTAATTATATTTTTGTGTTTGGCAAGACCTTCGGACTTGTGCCTACGTACCAACATAAAAATGAGGGATCAAAATCTCGTAGTTCATGATACAAATTTCAAAGTGGATGCTTTTATTTTAACAAAAATTAGGTTTGAAAGGCAAAAAGGCCTAAAAAAATGGTTTGAATGAGTTAGTTCTTTTTGGCTTTTGAAGTCTTTAAGTCCAGTATAGTTAAGTTTATTTACATGTTTATTTAAGAAAGGAAGTTTAAAATGCGATGGCTTAAGGCCAAAGTTTCTAGTTTGCAAAATGGTCTAAGTTTAGAAAAACAAGTACAAACAAAGAAGTTTTTAAAGGAAGGAGATATTTTGAAATTAAAGAAGTGGGGAGGAGATGAAGAGACTAATCCTAAGCATAAATTTAAAAGTTAAGAGTTGAAAAGATCTGATCAATGGGCTGCAATCCAATAGACAAGAATGTCATATAGAAACCCAAATTCCTTTGGACATTAGAATCAAGCAACAAACAATGCATACAATATTAACTCCATGATCTTCAATTATGTATCAGATGAAGTTTCAGATTACAAGCACTTGGTTACATGAAAGTTTGCATTAGCCAAGTCCTTTGCATAGGGAGTGTGTCCTAAATTCTAAGTCCAATTGTCTCATATCAAACCAACAGTCCACACAAGATGTTTTTTATGGTTTTGGTTTTTATTATGTACATTAATGGTCAAAGACCACACAAACAAACACAATATACACAAGCAAAATATATCACAAAATATGGTCCAAATGGACAAAGTGAAAAGGACATTAACATAAACAATTAGAATGGTATGAATAATGGCAAATGAATAAGGCTTAAAAATAAAGTGCATTAAAGTAAATAACTTGAAATTAAATGTTAGGTTTTAATGAGTTAGAAGTTAGTATTGCTTTTTCTTTTTATTTTAAGTCATTCTTTGGAGAACACTCAACCCACTTATCACAAGCATGGATCCCTACACCAAGACATCTTCCAAAGGAAGGAAAAAAGGCTAAGTTTCCACACAATACCATGAAAGAGAGGAGACTTACAATCTCACTAACTAGAATGCTATGCCTTTTGTATCAAAAATTTAGTGTTATGTTAAGCAATCGTAATTGGACTTATGTAGAAGTCACACCTATTTGAGGTCGGGCAATAGAATCTTGGTGTAATGCATGTTAGAGACATAATATAATGGACTATGCTCATGAAACATACCACACACAAAAATAATATGCAAAGGTGGTGGCCTAATCTCATTCATACTTATGTTGATTTTCCAATCAACTAGCCTTAGGTTATGGAGATATCATAGGTCCAAGATATGAATGCATAAAGAAGGGGAATGAGATGAAGAGGGAGGGGAATGGATCAAAACTCAAATTGGACAAAGGAGTACTTTTACAAAATTAAGATCATTCATTCATTTTAGGAGATGGAATCTACATTCCATCAATCCCCTAAATCCAATGATCTTAACTTAACATAGTCAAATCAACCTTGACCAAAGCCCAACAACACAAGTCAAACGTATACAAACAATCAAAATGGTTCAACATAATTATTTGAGATTTATTCAATTTAAAAATACTAAAAATAATGCATTAAATTAAATATGGTTTGTCAAATTCCTAAAATCTCATCAAAACACCAAAGAAATGGCCATGAGAATTATCATCGGTCAAACAAGGTCAAAGGACCTTGGAGAAAAAATTTCAGAATTTTTAGAGATTTAAAAGTATTTTTAAACAATTAAAAATATTCACGAAATCAATTAAATTATGAAAAATATTAATAATGATCCAAAAAATAATTTTAATTCAAAATATGAAAGAGGAATTTAGTTAAATTTTTTTGGTGAAACTCTCATATTTTTTGGATCAATATTAAAATTAATATGAATTAATGAAGATCAAAGGAATAAAATAAAAATCAGAAAATACAAAAAAACGTGGACCACTTGATCTCCCTCATTAATTGAGGTGGCAGATCAAGTGGTCACAAGCGCGCTTTCCACCATAGTCACTAGTCAGCGCATAAGACATGTGGTATTTACAAGTAACGCACGAGATTAAAACAATTTGAAAAGTATCAATGGCTCTGAACCATGCCAACACATCACCGACGTTAAACCTTCGGTCACCTTGTTAGGCGAACCTCGCCTAATTGGTTCACACATCACCATCACATAAATGAAAAAGGAGGACATGATCTGAAAGAAAAAATGGCGTAGAGCACGAATCTGACCTCAATTTTAACTAACTCCAAATATATAGAAAGATATGAGGCGTTGAATTTTGAGGTGTGTCAACTGAGTTGCTTCGGGTTGACTTCAAAGCAACTCAATCTTCTTTCCTACATTGGTAGGGCTTCAGACAACCAAAGATCCAAGAGAATTGATGAGAATTGAGTGAGAATCGAAGAGAAGAAAATTCTGGAAAATACCTTCAATGTTGTGCAGAACTTGCTCTTCCTTGCTTCAATTCTTGTTTGATCTTGCTCCAATGACTTGCAGAAGTGGATTAGGAATGGAAAGAAGCTTTGGATCCTGGAGTTTTTGAATCTGCAAACAACGAGATTCAAACTCAATTTTCAAGTGAAAATTATCGGCTTTTCCTTTGAATTGTGAGGGTTTGAAGAGAGGGGGAAAAGCTGGCATGCAAGGATCCTTTCAAATGAGCTCAGAGGGTCCATATTTATAGCATTTGGAAGTGTTATTTGCGCACTTGAATTTTCTTCCAAATTTGGCAATGACATGCACAAGCTTGCATGGGCGTGTACAGGCCCATGAAGCAATCCAATTAGGTCCAAATGCATCTGAAATGAGGTTGGAATGAAGCTTGAATGGCAAGGCAATGTTATGTGGTCATTTGAACTTTGATTTCCACCAATGATGCAGGCCTGTTAAAACCATGCGTAGCCCTAGAAAACTTGGTCCAAAATGAATGAATTAGGACTCTTTGGAAAGCTTAGATCAAGAGGAACAACTCTTATTTTGAAAACTATTCCATTTGGAACTTGGATAAAAGTTAATTTTGAGGTGGAAGTTTGGAAATTTCAACATGTTGAAAAAATTTCTAGGTGTCAAGCCATATACCTCAATGTTCCACCTTACTAAACTTTTTATGTAAGCTCCAAATGAGAAAAGTGTATTCATCAAAGTTGTATCTCTTTCAAATACCTTAAAAATGGTCATAAATTTGACATCATTTGGATTTATAATGAGAGAGTTATGCATTTTTGAAGTTGAGGAAAATCACATGTTCAATGGTATTGGTCAAAAATGACCTATAATGTATCCTCATATCACATGCTCATAAAGGTTGATTTAGATTTCACTCCAAACATAAAAGTTTAATTAGTCATCTTGAATTTGATTTTGCAACTTGGAAATATTTGATCTCATAAAAATTGAACAAGTTATGGCCTTGGGAATTTGACTTTCAAATTAGGATTTAGACAAAATGACCTATAATGTTTCAACACATAAAATGACTTTCCAAGCAAAATTAGCTCTAGACTTCAACATTAAAGTTGTTTGGAATCCTGTTTAGAGTAACTTTTCTCTTCGAATAATTTTCATATGGTGAAAATTGTAGGAGATAGGGTCTAAGGAGACCCAGTTTTGATTAGATGAGTTCATCTGGCCAACAACCATCAACCAACTTGCTAACTTGCAATTCTCTTGACTTTTTAGGCTCGTGGTGGATCACATATGCATAATATGATTAATTTTGGAGTGTACCTTGAGAAATTTGGTCAATTGGTGAGGAAGCTTGTTGAAGAAGTTACTCAAGATACTCAGACAAACTAGGGTTTCCAAGGCAAATCAACTCCAAACTCTTGAAGAAAACTTGATCAAAATAACATGTAGAGATCATGGGGACTAATATATGATGATTAGAGACTTTGTGGATCAATCCTTGGTTGTGCTCTTAAACATGAGGGTCTTAAACCCTAGATATGAACTTGATAGACCATTGAGGACCATGCCCTACCTACAAAAGAGTTAGGCAAATACAAAGACATATTTTTGGTATTCTGGTTAGTAAAATGATAAATATACAAGTATGATACAATCACATGGTGCTTGGTGATCTCTCCCAAAACAAACCCAATGAAAAAATGGGTAAGGAGGATGCTAAGGTATGATCCTAATGCTTATTCATATGATGAAATTGCATGAGGGATCTTAGGGTCAAAATTTGGGTCTTACAGCTGCCCCTATTTAAGGACATTCTAACTGAGGAGGTGAAGGTTAAAATCTTCGTATCGACTCAGTGGAATGGGCTTAAATAACAACATATACAAAACAAATTTTCCTATTTAAGAGACCTCATGATGCGTATGATATGAATGTAAAAGCAAATTCTCTATGGAGAACTGTTGCCACAAAGGAAAAGAAATCAGAGAGACTGAAAATCCACAGAAGTATAATGCACTCTGTAAGGAAAACTCACTGGGGAGACAGAGACTCTAGGGGATAAAAAGGGTTATGCGTAGGCCAGGCTACGACTTAAAAACTGCTGGGGGATAGAGGAATTCCATAAAAAATTGAAAGACTCAGCTGGGAGGACAAAAACATCTGCAGGGGAAACGAGTAGATCAAGATAAAACCGACATACTTGGATCATGCAGAAAAAGCGATTTTACTAAGGAAATGCGCACTCAACTCAACTGGGGAAGAAATAAATTTCAACATAGGAGGAGCAGAAATCTATTATCCCTTACCTGTTAATTGGTAAGGAGATAATAAAAATCTGACAGAGAGTTCATCCGTCACCGGTTAGGATGACCATATCATGGATGACTCGCTGGGAAACGCCAGGAGGGAATATTCATTACCGGTTACTGGGTAGGAATAACCTTGTTGGGGAGAACTACAGAAATAGGATTTACAACTACCAGTTACTGGGTAGAAGACCGTAAAGATGAGAACATCCGTCACCGGTTAAAGTGAACATATCAAGGATAAACTCAAAGGAAAGAAAATCCATGATCGGTTAAGATGAACATATCAAGGATAGACTTGCCTGGGGATGTTAAGGAGGATATTCGTCATCAGTTAGGATGAACATATCAAGGATATACTCACTGAACAAAAAGTAGGAATTACATCTATCGAATGCTGGATAGAATACCATCAAGGAGAAAATCCGTTATTGGTTTGGATGAACATATCAAGAATAGACTCTGTGAGGAAGGAATAGGAATTACATCTATCTGTTACTAGATAGAATACCACAAGAGAGAGTACCCGTCACTGGTTAGGATGAACATATCAAGGATAAAATCTGCAAAGGGGAATGAAAAGCAGGATTTACAACTACCGGTTACTGGGTATAATACCTCAAAGAGAAGGAACCCGTCATCGGTTAGGATGAACATATCAAGGATTAAATCTCTAGGGAATGAAAATAGGGATTATAACTACCCTTTTTACTAGTTAGGATGAACATATCAAGGATAAACTCAAAATAGAGGAATAAAATATCTGTCATCGATTAGGATGAACATATCAAGGATATACTTCCTGGGGAATCATAAAAAATGAATCCACTGGGGACTCCACTGCAAAGAAAACATGGGTACTTTTGCCGGGTATTGGGCAAGAAGTAGCAAACTGGAAACTAAGAAGAATATTACCAGTTATTGGGTAATAAACTCTTAGGGGATCCAAAGCATCTATCTAGGTAAGATCTAGAAAGAAACGGTCAATCAAGACTCAACCCAATGAGGATATAACTCAAGGGAAGTGATTCCATCCAGATAATCAACAGGGGAGGAAACTGAAATAATAGTTATCCACGAGGAGATAACTCAGTGGGGAAACTGTATATGTATATGTATATGTATATGTATATGTATATGTGATGATCATTCTGACAAAACAATCGCAAAGCATACAAAGGTGTTGTAAATTTGAATAATCGATACAATTCTCGGTCAATCCAAAAAGAGGGAGACGACTTGCTGGAGAAAAGAGAGATCATCATCCCAAAGGCTCAAACCTAGCCAGGGAAAGAAGAGATCTGCTGAGAAAAACCATTATCGAGTCTGCGGGGAATTTTAGGTCCACAACATGTCAAATGGGAGACAACCATGCAGAGGATAAACATAAATAGCTGCTCAGGAACAAGGAGGAAACTCTGACTGGAAGCAAACCAGATGGCGATTGGTGAGGAAACCAAAGTTCTATCGTAACCACGTGAACTGCTGAGGAAACAGATTTTCAGCTGGGGAATAAACACAAATTTTGCTGAGGAATAAACATTATGCAGGGGACTTAATCAACCAACTCTGCTGGCTACCCTACTAAGGAATAACGGATAACGATTGCTGAATGCTAGAAATGTTGTTGAGGTTGAAAGAGAAATTGCGCCTACTGCTCGGGGAGGGCCACTATTGCTCCACACTTAGGGCTTACTGTAAGACCCTAATTTTGACCCTAAGATCCCTCATGGCATCATAACATTGCATTTACATTGCCTCAAGGATCATAAGCATCTTGGCTCCTTACCTTTGGGTGGGATCTCTTGTGAGTGGTTTGAGATCACCAAGCATGCTTGAATTATATATTATTGCTTTTCTCATTTTATTCACTAACCAAAAGCACAAAAATATGTCACTAACATCTTTTGTTTGTAGCTTGAGCAATCACAATGTCAAAAGCTTCTAGGAGAACCTATATGCATTGATATGGCCAAAAGAAGATAAAAGTAAGCATGGTAATGGTTCCCAAAGCTCTCATCCGTCAAATATGTCTCCCAAGTATCTCAATTCATCATTTTGATCAAAGCAAATCAAAGGGTTTGAGGCTTGTTTCCCATGTATCTCAATTCATCTACTCATCAACTATGCCTTGCACATGAAGCAACCTCAACCCATGATCAAATAAAATCAAGGGAAGTTCTTTAATTCATCATTTCATGCATATTTGAACTTATTTGAGTGTCCTCAATCATCAATTCATCAAGATATGAGGTATGGGCCTGGGAAGTTGATCAGTCAATTCATCTGACTATTTGGAAATGCACTGAGACCTAACTTTTTATGTGTTTGTCAAATGGAGATGACCCCAAGAGAAAAAATGTTCTTAAGACCATATGAACAACTTTCTTGTTCATCCAAATTTGATTTAAAGCTAGGAAGGTCATCATCCATTCCAAGCTTAGTTCAATATGACTTCCTAGATGAGGAGATTCTTTATTTGAAAATGAAAGATTGTGATGAGCCTACGCTCGATGAAGGGCCAGAGCCTGGTTCCAGATGGAGCATGGTGTTTGATGGTGTTGTAAATCAATATGGAAATGGTATTGGGGAAGTGATTATTACTCCTCAGGGCGCACATTTTCCTTTTACAGCAAGGCTAACTTTCAAATGCACGAATAATATGGCTGGGTACGAGGCCTGTATTATGGGATTGGAAGAGTGTATTGATCTTAGGATCAAGCATCTTGATATTTATGGTGATTCGGACCTTGTTGTTAATCAGATTAAGGGTGAATGGGAGACGAATCAGCCTGGCCTCATAGCATTGCATTGCATAGCCTCAAGGATCATTGAGCATCTTGGCTCCCTTTCCCTTTGGGTAGGGATCTCTTGTGAGTGGTTTGATATCACCAAGCATACTTGAATTGTATATCATTGCTTTTCTTGTTTTATTCACTAACCAAAAGCATAAAAATATGTCATTTACATCTTTTGTTTGTAGCTTAAGCAATCACCAGGTCAAGAGCTTCAAGGAGATCCTTTGTGCAAGAGATGAGGTATTTTCTTGAGATGAAGACCACATGATAATTATAAGGAGCTTACATGAGCTAGGGTTTCATTTTGAAGCCATTTCATCAAGTGGTAGAGGCTCAAATCAATCAGGACATTTCAAGGTCATCTAAGGACCAAAAGTCAACTGTGCAGTCAACTGAGGGCTATGAGGTGGGGAAATGAGTTGAGACACCTCAATCATGTTCAAATGAGTTCTATTCTTCATTCTAATCATCCATCTTGAAGATTCAAAGGTCATGGCAAAAGTTACTAAAAATGGAAAATGACCTGTAATTCAAAGTTTCCAAATTTGGCAAGTTTTTGGTCCACATTCAACTTGACTTGTCAATGTCACAGAAGTTTCAAATGGATTTTTGGTGAACATGAAAGTTGTAGATCTTTGTCTCCCCTTTCCAAAAAGTCCTAATTCATGTCCATATGATGAATGGTTGAGAAGTTATGGTCATTTGATCATAAGGTGTGCATGGAAATTCAAAATGACCTAACTTTTGATGCAATGCTCCAAATTGGTCCATTCTTTTTGCAAAATGCTTCTCATGTTCAAGGCCTCTCAAATTGATAACATTTAGCTCAATTATGCAAAGGAATCATAGCTTGTGTTCTCACTATTTCACACATGTGTTCAAATTGAAGAAATTATTCACAATTCATTTTTGGCTTATGATACAAGTAAATTGACAATTCCATGATGATCCTTGGTTGCTATTAAGTGAATTCCGACCCTTGCATGAAGATGAGCACGTGGATTATGGCAAGGAAAGCTCAATTTGCATTTTTGCAAGATGCTTGAAAACTCCTTAATCATGATTAGCATTCGGCTTAAGTGATTAGCAGCATCATTAGCAAGGCATATAAATACCAAACCCTAATCCTAACTGCAAAAAAAAGAAGCATTTTCAGATCTGAAATTCAAAACTCCCTCCAAATTCTCTCTCTTCGAATTTTCAATTTCGTCACACAAACACCAAAAATTCTTGCAGATTCTTGATCATCATGATTCATTGAGCAAGAATCAACCATTGATTGGAGCAATTCAGCCAGATTTCATGCAGATCAAGAGCTTGAACATGGCGATGGAAGTTTGAAATTGAAGTTGATTCAAGTGTTTTCAACCATTCATTTTTGCTCAAAGCTTCAAGGCAAGTGTAGTGGAGTAGATCTAGAGCTGTAGAGCACTTGAGAGCACGATTTCAGCAACCTTCACTTCAAGGTGATTCAAAATTCATCATCTCTTTTTGTTGTTTTAAGGTCATAAATGTGTAGATCCTGTTGTGTAGAGCTCGTACATGTGTTTAGAATTGATTTTGGTTAAGTATTAAGCATGTATGGTTGACTGTAAGTTTTGATCATGAATATGTTTCTATTCGATCTGGAAAACCTAGAGAGAATTAGGATGAGATGATATGATATTTGGAATCCTTGTTGAAGGACGGTTCGATTGGTATAAGATTTGTAGATTTCTGGAAAAAAATTGGTTGGAGCCGCCGTGCTTGGCGTGCTGACTGTTTAATGAAACGCAGTGTTTTGGTTGTTTAAATGAGGACCGTTGATTTGCCATGCGCGCCAAGATCTGTGGCTCATGTTTATTCTGAGTTTATTTGAATATTTGTTTTTCCCTCCATTTTCTTTTTTATGTTCAATTATTTTTTTGCTTGTTTTAGAAAAATCATAAAAAATAGAAAAATAGTCCAAATTGATCCCAATTTTTTTCATAGTTTTGTTTTGATGTCTAGTTTTTTATGGTATTAATTTCATGAATTGTGGATGTCTGGTTTGTGATGTGTGAATTTTTGAATCCATGTGGTGTTAAATTGATATGTTGTGTTCAATGCTTTGTGAAATTCTATATGTTGAGCTTCTTGATCCAAATTTTTGCATGCTTGACATTCATACATGATGTGAATTTTTTATCACTGGTTTGGAATTTTTCTCATATGTTATCATTGCTTTTGACACATAGAGATAAGTGTGACAATTTGTCACATTTTTAACATTGAGTTTGTGCATTTTTGTTCATATATCATTTGAACCTTTCTGGATTTGATTTTTGCATATTTCTTGTTCATGACATGAGAAACTTGTACAAAAAATATCAAAGTCATTGCATGCATTTCTGTTTTGATTTGAATTTTCTAAGTTGGAAGTTCATTTTGTGCACTTTTTTGGTCATTGCATGACATAACTCATTAGAGATACTTGCTTATTGATTTGATGTTGGTCCTTTTGAGGATATTTTGTGACATGTTTGAATGTGCATTGTGTAAAAGATTGGGTTCTGTTTTGATCATTTGACTTAGTTTTGAATCTAGTCTTTGCACTAGTGTTTTGTACATAAACTAACCTTGTTTTGTGTTTCAGGTTTGGACATTTAGCATTGATGGTTGATTTGTTCTCACTTTGTGAGATGCAAATGATTTGAATTCTAACTTGTGTTGTTTTGTAGGATTTTAAATGATGTGCTTGAGCTCATGAGTTCATTTGAATGCTTGGGCATCGTTCATTGGATTGTGTAATTGTGAAGGATTCATTGTTTGTCTGTTGGTTTTATAACTGAAATATTAACTGTTTAGTCTTTGTACAGGTACCTTAGTTGCTTGCTTGCTTTTGCTTTTGCTTAAGCTTTGGATTGTGGTTGATACACCACTTAGGTAGTTATCTTCTTACTTCATGTAGTCTGGAAGTCCTGTCACCTTTTTGGCAGACATTTTGCTGGCAAGTCCTCCTTCAGAGGCTCTGTTTGTGTTTGTTTACAATTGTGCCAAAGACCTCCAAGTGAGGCATGTGATACTTGATAAGACCTCCAAGAGAAGAGGCAATTGACGGATAAAAGGGATTAGTAGCCAATCCCCCGTTATTCAGTGTGTCGTTCTTTATGCTCGCACTACGTGCTGATGCTTCTGAACATGTACCCAAGATCTTTGTCCAGTGTCTGTCAAGTGGAATAGGATCTCACTTTCTGGATCCCCACGCTTGCTTTGTCATGAGCTCACCCTGGCCAGGGTTAAGAGAATGAGGTCTCATCCTTATTTACCTGCTTGATCAGCTTCACCCTAACTCCCAATGTTAGTGGTTAAGAGTTACAAATTACCCTTGTACAGTTTGGCTTGTTTGTCGAGGTTGACATGACCCCTCTTGACTAAAGCCTACCCATTGTTTGAGCCTCTTGTATGTATATAGTTTGTGATGATTGTTTACTTGTGAACTTTTGATGTGTGTGTTCTTGAGCTAGGAGTTTCCATTTGAGCTTAATTTTGAAGATCATTATCATGTTCATCCATGTGGAAGTTACAAGATGCATTGAGGATCTCTTATGAGACTTGTGTGATGGCTTATGCTTTGTGCTTGCTTATTCCAAAGGATGGGATTTACTTGGATCATCTATATGATCTAAAGAGAGGAACTCCTAGTGTGTTTTCATTTCCTATCCCTCACCTTTTTGTTCTCTTTAGAACTTAGCCCTTCTTCTTCATTTCTCCACCTTAACCCAATCCAAAACCTTTTGTGCAAACATTTGACTATTGTTTTCAACATTAGAAACCTAAGCCTTATGCTTTTGATTTTATAACTTTCTTTTCATAACACTCATTTTGAATTGAATCTTTAAGTCAACTTTGACCACTTTTGTATATACTTCTAATTGGTAAATATAACCCATTCAAATGTCTCTTTTGTGGTTTCATGTCCACCTTCTTAATCAAAAAATTTACATAACCTTTAGCTATTAGGTTTGAGTTATCTTTGTGGTAGATGTAATACTCACCTTTGTCCTTAGTGATGGACAATAAGTCTTCCATGCTTATTATAGGGTTAACCCCTCACTAGCATGTTGAAGCTATCCTCACATGGTGGACTTGTGGTTTTTCAGGTTGAGTTTTCTCCCTTTGATAACAAAAGACCTTAAGGATTTTGGACCAATCAATCCACTCATTTGTTTTGAGATTTTTTACCCGAACTACGAGGTTTGATCCTAATCTTTTTATAAGAGGGTACGTAGGCAATGGGTTTATCCATCCAAACACAAAATGTAAATAATTTGAATATTCTCTTCTCATCTCTTCAATCATGTTTGCACAAATAAAATTTTCACAAAAACAATAACCTTTGCAACAAGTGTGAAAAGGGCTCCCTAGGAGTACCTAGGATGTTTTGGGTGCCTAACACCTTCCCATTGCATAACCAACCCCCTTACCCAGATCTCTGTTTCTTTTACTAATTTTATTTGGAAAAAATTTAGGTTTTTGTTCGCTTTCTAACCTTTCCTTTGGATAAATAGAAGTGCGGTGGAGACTCGACTTTGTATTATTTACCTTGGATTTAGTCAATATCTCCAATGGTAACGAATACACCGCTACACATCCCATATAGAGATTATGCGAGGAGGATTTTGACATTTTCTACTGAGGTTGACTTCCACCATATTCCTCGAGATGAGAATCGGATGGCAGGCGCTCTTGCTACATTGGCTTCAATGATTGTGGTCAGACTTTGGAATGAGGTTGCCAATATCGCTATGATGCGCTTGGACAGACCAGCTCATGTATTTGCAGTAGAGGAGGTGCAAGATGATAAGTCATGGTATTATGATATCAAGTGCTTTCTTCAGAGCCAGATTTACCCGCCTGGGGCATCTGTGAAAGATAGAAAGACTTTGAGAAGATTATCTGGCAGTTTCTACCTCAATCGCGATGTGCTATATAAAAGGAATTTCAACATGGTCCTGCTCAGATGCGTGGATAGAGACGAAGCAGACTTGTTGATGACTGAGGTCCATGAGGGTTCGTTTGGTACTCATTCCAACGGACATGCTATGACTAGAAAGATATTGAGAGCAGGCTACTATTGGCTGACAATGGAGTCTGACTGCTACAAATATGTGAAGAAATGCCATAAGTGTCAGATTTATGTGGATAAGATTCATATTCCCCCGACACTTCTAAATGTGATTTCATCACCATGGTCGTTCTCTATGTGGGGAATTGACATGATTGGCATGATAGAATCGAAAGCGTCTAATGGTCACAGATTTATCCTCGTAGCAATTGATTACTTCACCAAGTGGGTTGAAGCGGCATCATATGCAAATGTGACCAGGCAGGTGGTCTTGAAGTTTATCAAGAATCAACTCATATGCCGTTATCGTGTGCCAGATAGGATCATTACTGACAATGGATCTAACTTCAACAACAAAATGATGGAAGAGCTGTGTAGCGAGTTCAAGATAGCAAATCATAATTGTTCTCCTTACAGACCCAAGATGAATGGGGTTATTGAAGCTGCTTATAAGAATATCAAGAAAATTATCCAAAAGATGGTTGTCACGTACAAAGATTGGCAAGAGATGCTGCCATTTGCTTTGCATGGATATCGTACATATGTCCGCACTTCAACAGGGGCAACCCCTTTCTCCCTTGTTTATGGCATGGAGGCTGTACTCCTAGTAGAGGTGGAGATCCCTTCAATGAGAGTCTTGATGTAAGCCAAGTTGACTGATGCTGAATGGGTTCAGAGTCGTTATGACCAACTGAATTTGATAGAAGAGAAGAGATTGACTGCCATGTGCCATGGTCAGTTATATCAGCAAAGGATGAAGAAAGCCTTTGATAAGAAGGTCAAGCCTCGTGTGTTCCGAGAAGGTGACCTTGTGCTCAAGAAAGTTTTGTCTTTCGCGCCTGATTCCAGGGGCAAGTGGACTCCAAACTATGAAGGTCCATATGTTGTTAAGAGAGCCATTTCAGGCGGTGCTTTGATACTTACAACTATGGATGGGGAGGATTTCACTCATCCTGTGAATTCAGATGCAGTCAAGAAATATTTCGCCTAAAATAAAAACAGAATTGCTTGCTAAGTTGAAAACCCGAAAGGGCAGCTTAGGGAAAAAATGAGCGTCTTGGTGGATTGAAAACCCGAATAGGCGATCCAGGCAAAAGTTAGAGACATAAAAAATGAATATATATCCCGCTAGATTAAGTACCCCACCCTGGGGCAATCTAGGCAAAAATTAGGGATTTGATAAGTAACTGCATCTGACAAGACTTTGTTCTACAATTTGTCATCGTCAACTGAAGCTTCAAATACTTCGGATTCAGAGTTGGTGGAGAAATGGTCATTATGTTCAATGTAGCCTTTTTCCAATATATATCACCAATTTCAAATTTGTAAAGATCTATGGAGTCTCACCATTTGCAGACTACCATTCCATCAAATAAATTTGAGCCTTTATCCAATTATTTGCACTCTTATTTGTTTCTATTCCAACAAATGTTTTGCATGTTTTAATGAAGAAATATCATTGTTTTAAATAAATACATTTTTCATAATTTGTTTTAAACAAAGTGAACATTTACAATGATTAGAGGATACTTGGAATGTTTTCAGTGTTCTCCCAAAGATGGCATGATTCCCAATAGGTAAGACATTTGTTCATATCCTCAACATGTTTGTATCCAATTTCTTCAGAGCCTTTGTGGGTTCCCCCCAAGAAGAATGGTTGATGAAGAGGTTTGTCTTTCCTTCAGCAGAATAATGATCCTTCCTCCTCACCAGATGCGATCTCTTTGGATGTACAGTTTATGGTGGTGACCCTGGAGAATTCTGATTGGTGGTTGTACCCCACAGAGTTCCATTATCCCCTCTGATAATTTCCCCAATAGAGTGCTCCCGTGGCGGATTTCATCTGTATGATGATCTTGTCCCCGGCTGGGATGACTGATGCTCATTCCCCTCTGCAGAGACCTTTGTTTTCTGGTATCCCTGGTCCCCATCATATAGGTTGTTCCCCAGTGGACCTGGCTTTCTCTCTCGAGATTGTAGTACCGGATATTTGTCCATCGATCTCTGGACCTGTTTGTGTTATATATGTCTGTTTTGTCAATATTCATCATACATAAATCATGCATATATGCATACAATTTCAACATTCAAATATTCATATCGCATTGTTTGCCATAAATACTCTTGCTTGTTTGTCTTCTGCTATTCGGTGATACATTTTCCACCAAGCAGCTGCTGGTATCTGATCTCCCCATGTAGAGTCAGCCCCATAAGCAGAAAGCGTCTATCCTTTCTTCTGTATTCCCCACTGAGTTATGTCCTCGTGGATGATTGTTGTTTTTGTTTCCTCCCAACACATATATTGGGATGAAGTTTCCCCTGAGTTATTTCCTCATAGGGATGAGTTTTGTTTCATTGTGCCTATCTAGTTTGTTCCTAGATTGGTTTCATGAGATTTTCCCTGCACTTCCCCGTAGTTTAGATGAACGATTGCTCCGTAGCCAGTAATTGTCCATCTTTTCCCCGGCGAAGTCTGTGGTTTTCTACCCTCATACTAGTAGCTGTAAACCCTATTTTATCCCCTTGCGGAGTTAACCTTTTTTGTTCATCCTAACCGATGACGGTTACTCTTCCGTGGTTTTCTACCCAGTATCTGGTAGATGTAATCCCCTCTTCGACGGTTATCTTTATCCAATGTTCGGTATTGATATCCCTTTCCCTTTTTGAGTATGTCTCCCAGTAACCGATGACATATCTCCCAGATCATTGCCTTTGTCAATGTATCCCCCAACGAGTTATTGTCATTTGCCGATTGTCGACAATGATTGTTTCTCCCTTTGATTTTGTCATCATTTTTATACCTAGTATTTGGTATCCCAATGCCCTTTTTTCTTTCGGTCGATTTATCCTTCATTAACCCAGTAGCCGATTGTGGATAATCTTCCATGTGAGTATGTTATCTATGTTCTGACGGTAATAGATAATATATCTCATGCGCTCTTTGGTTGAAGTCTTTTGGTTCTTCCCCAGTCGAGTAAGGTTCGCATTCCCTTTTGCGGAGTCGAATGTCCATCCTGTAATCGAGTCTGCTTTTTAGCCCTCTTTTGGATGATGAGTGTGTTGGGAATATTCCCCAATCCACGCCTTGGTTGGTCACCTATTATATGCCCAATAATCGGTATCCCTGGTGTTCCTTCCCTTCTGCTCCTTATTATGACTTTTTGACCCCTGTGGAGTTAGATTTCCTGAGTCGAGACATACCTTTTTAGGTCCTCCTCAGATGATTTTTGGATGTTTGATATCTATCACCCTTATACCGGTCTTAGATATTCATTCTCCCTGAGCGCGTTGTTCTCCCACCCTTATATCGGTGTTTCGATCACATGTCTCCGTGAGTTTATTACCCAGTAACCGGTAATACCTCATCCTGTTGTTTCCTCAGATGAGTCTTGTTTGGATATTCCCCTGTGAAGTCCCTCGTTGGATTTTCCCCATCTGAGTCCGGATTTTCATCCGAAGTATCCTTTGTGGATAGTTTTGTTGTATTGGCATATTCCCCAATACATGCATCTTTGAGTTAGCTCGAGTCCTTCCATTGATTTATTTTCATGGAATTCCTCTCGTCTCTCACCAAGTCTCAAGTCGTGACCTACTCACGCATTTTATTCCCTCTCCTATCCCCATATGAGTCCCTAGAGTCTCCATCCCATTGAGTGTAATACTCATATGGATCGTCAGTTTCTCCGGATTTCTTTTCTTCTTTGTGGACACATATCTCCATAGAGTATTACCTTTTGCATACATACATTTGCATCATGAGGTCTCTTAGGGACCAAAATCCATCTCTTTGTTATTATTTAAGCCCATTCTACCTCGTCGAGGCGAAGATTTTCACCTTCACTTCTCCGGCTAGAATGACCTTAAATAGGGGCATCTGTAAGACCCTAATTTTGACCCTAAAATCCCTCATGGCATCATAACATTGCATTTACATTGCCTCAAGGATCATAAGCATCTTGGCTCCTTACCTTTTGGTGGGATCTCTTGTGAGTGGTTTGAGATCACCAAGCATGCTTGAATTATATATTATTTCTTTTGTCATTTTATTCACTAACCAAAAGCACAAAAATATGTCACTAACATATTTTGTTTGTAGCTTGAGCAGTCACAAGGTCAAAAGCTTCTAGGAGAACCTATATGCATTGATATGGCCAGAAGAAGATAAAAGCAAGAATGGAAATGGTTCCCAAAGCTCTCATCCTCTCCCAATTATCTCAATTCATCTTTTTGATCAAAGCAAATCAAAGGGTTTGAGGCTTGTTTCCCAAGGAAACCCTAATTCATCTACTCATCAACTGTGCCTTGCACATGAAGCAACCTCAACCCATGATCAAATACAATCAAGCGAATTTCTTTAATTCATCATTTCATGCATATTTTACCTTATTTGAGTGTCCTCAATCATTAATTCATCAAGATATGAGGTATGGGCTTGGGTAGTTGATCAATCAATTCATCTGACTATTTGAAAATGCACTGAGACCTAAATTTTTATGTGTTTTTCAAATGGAGATGACCCCAAGAGAAACAATGTTCTTAAGTACCATATGAACAACTTTAATGTTCATCCAAATTCGATTTGAAGCTTGGAAGGTCATCATCCATTCCAAGACATTATAGGTCATTTTGACTGAAACCCTAATTTTGTGCCAACTTCCCAAGGACATAACTCCTTCATTTTTTATGATTTTGAGGTGAAACTTAATGAATTGGAAATATTAATGTGTCTACTTAAAATTTTATGTTGAGAAAAATTTCAAAATATCAAAAGAAATACATGTGATAATGCAAAACATTATAGGTCACTTTGGACCAAATGCATTGAAATGTGAAAAAGTCTAACTTCAAGTGCCCATAACTTCTTCATCAAAAAATCTAAATAATGCAAAATTTAAGTCCAAATTGATTGCCTTGGAAACATATACAACTTTCATGTTGAAGATTTTATCATTTGTAGCTTTCATCATTGAGACAGAAGAGCTTGAACTTTGGCCAATTTTGAAAATTCCACAAATGCATGTTTTGCACCCTACACTTCAAGCTCAATTTTCATTAATTTCCAAGGCCCAAATGGAGTTTTGATCAACATGACATTTGTTCCTTATGCAACAAGATTTCCAACCATTACTCATAAGGTTACATTTCAAGTTTGGATATGGTATTTTCGAAGGCTTGAACATTATGGCACATTTTGGAAAATCATTTAAATATGCATTGCATGATCCATTAATACATAATCTGCACGTCCAATTTGTACATGATGATGATCAGCTGCCAAAACCAAGTGGAATTGGGCCCTCCATGCGCCTGTACAGGCCCATGCATGGAGGCCTTTTCCATTCATGCAAATTTGAAATCATGCATTCAGCATTGCCTTGCCTATAAATACATTGTATATGAGCTTCATTTTACTAACCTGAAGGCGCCCTAAATGCTGTGCAATTGAATCCTCACCCTCACACCAAAGGAACTCACCAATTTTTCTCTCAATTTTCAGATCTAGAATTCAGTTTCCTCGACTGTTTTCTTAGATCTAAAGTTCCTTAGCCTTCTTCCCTCTGATCCAAGGAATAAACTGCAAGCATCCATAACAATGAATTGTGACTCCAAGCTCTGCAAATCAGAGGTTCACTTCACATTTTATTTTCTTCAAATCTGCTCATATATTGGTTGTTTCTTGCTATTGTTGTGTGATCTGATGTCCTCTGCATAGAGGCAACATTCTTGAGCTTTTAATTTTCAAAATCCATCTAGTTTCAGTTGAACAACATATTTTTCAACCTCTGATTTCTCTCTCCATGGAAGTCTAGAGTGAAAATAGATGGTACAAGGGTGATGTACACCACCCCAGTTTTCCATAGCTATATAGATCGCCTCATTTGGTGAAGATTTATTTTCTGCAACTCTCGCCGGAATCTCTGGTCTCGCCGGAGAAGACGGTGGTGTACACCACCATCCGTTTGTCAGTTTTGATTCAGGCCGTTGATGATGATTCCCAGACTGAATCAGGGCTCTTGGATCTTATGACTTTTTTTAAATGTTTATGTTGCTCAGCTGACTTAGGTCCATGATACGCGCGCATGCCACAACCGTCTGATGCGCCAGCTCAATTAATGAGCTTGGATCCAACGCGTGTGGATTTTCCTGATTTTTATTTCTGATTTTTAATTTCCATTTTATTTCTTTTATTCTATTTCATTTCAAAAATTCATATCTCTTTCATTATTGGTCCAAAAAATGTGAGACCAATTACATTATTTCTCTTTTAATTTCTAGTTTCTAAAAATGATTTTTGATATTTTTTATTTTATCATTTGATATTTTTCATGAATTTTCTCTTTTCTGGTTATTTTTAATTCATGTTAAATAGTTTTTGATATCCAAAAAATACAAAAATATTTTTCCAACCTCTTTGAATGATGATAGATCTATGAAAAATATTCTCATCAATTTATTAATTGATTTGAGATTTATTTGAGATTTTAGTTCAATTAGGTTATTTTTATGCATTTTTAATTGATTTAAAATAGTTTCTGACTTCTAAAAATGCTGAAATTTTTTGTCAAACTTTGTTTGACCTTGTTGAACTTGGGATAATTCACTTGGACTTTTCAAGGTTGATTTGAAGTGAGTTTGAAGTTTGACCTTTCTTTATTATTTTAATTCAAGTTTTATTTTAAATATTAAAAATGCCAAAAATATTTGACTTGTTTCATGACTTATAATCTTCATCTTGCTTCTGTTTTCTATTGTTTGACCTTGATCTTCCCTATCTTTGGTCAACACTTGTTGATTAATACTTACCATTTCCATTAATGCACTTTAATTTCTTCATCTTCTTCTTCTCCTTCTTTTTCTTTTTTGATCAATGAGTTAAAGATTGGTGGTTAGCATTGATACATGGAGGTTTAATCTTCCTTGATTCAAATCTAATTCATCTTGATCATGGATCAAGTGAATGGCTTTGCATTAAGGATAGGTTGCTTCCTAAATCATGCAAAGAAACTAAATCAATACAAGATCATTTCTCATCTTCCTTTTGGCATGGCAAGTTGTTGGAGTTTGATTCACTAATCAAGACCTCTAACTTGTGTTGTTGCCTACATTATTATTGACTGGCCTCAGATAGTTGTGACTTCTACATAAGTCCAATTACGATTGCTTAACTTAGCGCTAAATATTCCTTATGGCACACTAACTATTAACATTAACCATTAACCATTAACATTTAATTCTTGTTCTTTACATTTGTGCAATTTACTATTCTTGTACATACTATTCATTTGCTTTTTCCTTTGCTCATTTGAGCACATGTTTATGTTAATGCAATTTGCCTTTTGCTCACTTGAGCACATAATTGTGTATATATCATTGTGCTTGTGTTTTGTTTTGATTGTTGTGGACCAAATGCAAAGAAGTGAACAAATGGACTTAGACTTTAGGACTTTCCCTATGCAAATATGGAGTCAAAGAGCAACTAGGCATTGAGCCTTTAGAGTGCTATAAAAGTCAAAGAGCAACTAGGCATTGGGCCTTTAGAATGCTATAAATGCTAAAGAGAACTTTGAAGAGACCACTTTCTAAAACTCCTTCTTATTCATTCTTGGTTTGTTTGATAGAACTTTTTAATGTGTGTGTTCTTGTGCTAGGGATTCCAACATTGAGCCTAAGAGAGGAACCATTTCCATGAGCTTCTAAGAGAGAGAGATCTAAGAGCCATTGAGGAACTTTCCAAGAGCTTGTTTGATTATGTTGATTGCTTGAGCTTACTATTATTTTGCTTTCATATTCCAAAGGATGAGAGCTACTTGGATCATCAATATGATCTCAAGAGAGGAACTCCATTTGTGGTCTTATTTCTTATCCCTTATCTCTTGTATGATTAGGACTTTAGCCATTCTTCTTCTTCTCTCCACTCTAACCCAAGCCAAAACTTTTGTGCAAGCATTTAACACTTCTTTTCAAACATTAGAAACCTAAGCCTTATGCTTTTGATTTTCAAACTTTTTCATAACACTTATTTTGAATTGAGCCCTTAAATCCACTTTGACCATATTTTGTAAATACTCTTCATTGGTAAATATAACTCATTCAAATACTTTTGTGGTTTCAATGGCCATTTTCTTAATAAAAACTTTTCATAACCTTTAGCTATTAGGTTTGAGTTATCCTTGAGGTAGATATAATACTCACCTATATCCTTAGTGATGGACAATGAGCCTTCCATGCTTATTATAGGGTTAACCCCTCACTAGCATGTTGAAGCTATCCTGACATGGTGGATTTGTGGTTTTAGGTTGAGTTTTCTCCCTTGGATAACAAAAGACCTTAAGGATTTTGGACCAATCAATTCACCAATTCATTTTTTGTGATTTTTACCCCGAACTACAAGGTTTTGATCCTAATCTTTTTTAAGATGGTACGTAGGCAATGGGTTTATCCATCCAAACACAAAATGTAAATAACTTGTATATTCTCTTCCCATCTCTTCAATCATGTTTACACAAACAAATTTTCACAAAATACCAACCTTACAACAAAAAAATGAAAAGGGCTCCCTAGGAGTACCTAGGATGTTTTGGGGGCCTAAAACCTTCCCATTGCATAACCAACCCCCTTACCCCGATCTCTGACATTTTTACTAGTTTTTTATTCGATTAAACTTTTAGGTTTTTGTTCACTTTCTAACCATTCCTTTGGATAAATAGAAGTGCGGTGGCGACTCGACTTGTATAATTTACCTTGGATTTAGTCAATATCTCTAATGGTAACGAATACCCTGCTACACTTACTGCTTTCGAACCACTGATGATATTTCTTTTAAATGAAATCAATTGCTTTAAGATTCATGCTTTTATATGTTTTAAGAAAAATAATTTTGATTAAAAATTTTAATTTCAAAATGATCATAATAAAATTTAAAACTATTTGTTGAAGTAAATAAGAGTAGAAACAATTGGATAAAAGCTTAACTTTATTTATTGGAATGGTAGTCCGTAAATGACAAGACTCCATAGAGTTTTACAAAGTTGAAAATGGTAATTCACATGGAAAAGGGTTACATTGAATACAATGATCACTAATCCTTCCACCAACTCTTGATGTCCACTGTGCTTTTGGCCGCTACTAGGGATGATGAATCATCGTCGACCATTGTGCTCAACAAAGTCTTCAAAATCTGAAGATTAGCAGGATGCAGTTACTTGCCATAATCCCTAATTTTTGCATAAGTTTCCCCAAGGTGGGGTGTTCAATTTATCGAGATAAATTTTCTGTTTTATGTCTCTAACTTTTGCCTGGATCGCCCTTTCGGGTTTTCAATCCACCGAGACGCTCATTTTTTCCTAAGCCGCCCTCCCGGGCTTTCAACTTAGCGAGTTGTTCTTTTCTTTTTAGGCGAAGTATTTCTTGACTACATCTGCGTTCACAGGGCGAGTGAACTCCTCACCATCCATAGTTGTAAGAATCAAAGCACCGCCTGAAAAGGCTCTCTTAACAACATATGAGCCTTCATAATTAGGAGTCCATTTTCCCCTAGAGTCTGGTTTGAATGATAAAATCTTCTTGAGAACATCGTCACCTTCTCTGAACACACGAGGTGTGACCTTTTTATCAAAAGTTGTCTTCATCCTCTGCTGATATAACTGACCATGACACATGGCAGTCAATCTATTCTCTTCGATCAAATTTAGCTGGTCAAACCTGGTCTGACAGCATTCAGCCTCAGTCAACTTGGCTTCCATGAGCACACGCAATGAAGGAATCTCAACCTCAACGGGAGCACCGCTTCCATACCATATACAAGAGACAAAGGGGTTATCCCTATTGAAGTGTGGATGGATGTTTGATACCCGTGCAAAGCAAATGGGAGCATCTCATGCTAATCCTTATATGTCACAACCATCTTCTGGATAATCTTCTTAATGTTCTTGTTCGCAGCTTCAACAGCCTTATTCATCTTGGGTCTGTAGGGAGAAGAATTATGGTGTGCAATCTTGAAGTCTTTACAAAGAGCTTCCACCATATTATTATTCAAGTTTGATCCATTATTAGTTATGATATTGCTTGGAACACGATAACGATATATAATTTGATTCTTGATAAACTGCACAACAGCTTGTTGGGTTAAGTTCGCGTACGATGCCGCTTCAACCCATTTCGTGAAGTAGTCAATTGCCACCAAAATGAAACGATGTATGTTCCAAGATTTGGGCTCGATCATGCCAATCATATCAATTCCCCACATGAAGAAGGGCCATGGGGAGGAAATGACGTTCAACAATGTCGGAGGAACATGAATCTTATCCGCATATATTTGACAGTCAGATTCCATTGTCATCCAATAGTAACCTGCTCGCAACATCTTCTTCGCCATAGCGTGCCCATTGGAATGAGTACCAAAGGAACCTTCATGGACTTCAGTCATCAACAAGTCTGCTTCGTGTCTATCCACGCATCTGAGCAGAACCATATTGAAGTTTCTTATGTACAATACATCATCACTTAGGTAAAAATTTCTATCTAATCTCCTCAAAGTCTTCTTATCTTTCAAAGATGCTCCATGCGGGTAAATCTGACTTTGGAGGAAACACTTGATGTCATAATACCACGGCTTCTTGTCTTTGATCTCTTTAACAGTAAACACATGAGCTAGCCTATCAAGACGTATCATAGTCAAATTTGGAACCTCATTCCAATACTTCACTACAATCATTGACGCCAACGTTGCAAGAGCATCTGCCGTCTGATTTTCATCTCGAGGGATATGATGAACCTCAACCTTTGTAAAGAAAGTTGAAATCCTCCTCGAATAGTCTTTATATAGTATCAAATCGGGTTGATTCGTCTCCCATTCACCTTTGATCTGATTCATAACTAAAGTTGAATCTCCAAAGACGTCTAAATGCTTAATTCTGATATCAATGGCCTCTTCGAGCCCCATAATGCAAGTACACTTGAAAGTCAATCTAGCTGTAAATGGAAAATGCGTTCCTTGAGAAGTAATAATAATTGCCCCAATGCCATCACCATACTGATCAATAGCTCCATCAAACACCGTATTCCAACGGGAACTAGGTTCTGGCCCTTCTTCAAGCAATGGTTCATCAAAATCTTTCATTTTCAAGTATAAGATCTCTTTATCAGGAAAGTCATATTATACTGACTGGTAATCTTCAATTGGTTGGTGAGCTAAATGGTCAGCCAAGACACTACCTTTGATTGCTTTCTGAGATCAGTATTTAATATCGTACTTTGATAACAACATCTTCCAACGGGCAATCCTCCTAGTTAAAGAAAGCTTCTCAAATATATACTTGATTGGATCCATTTTGGATATCAACCAAGTGATATGAATTAACATATACTGACGCAAACACTTAGCAGCCCAAGCCAATGCGCAACAAGTTTTCTCAAGCATAGAATACCGAGTCTCACAGTCGGTGAACTTCTTACTGAGGTAGTAAATTGCAAATTCTTTCTTTCCAGTCTCATCTTGCTGACCTAGAACACAGCCCATACTACCTTCAAGCACAGTCAAATACATGATCAATGGTCTTCCTTCAACAAGCGGAGACAAAATCGGAGGCTCAAGCAAATATACCTTGATACTTGTAAGATCCCAATTTTGTCCCTAAGATCCCTCATGGCATCATATCATAGCATTGCATAGCCTCAAGGATCATTGGACACCTTGCCTCCTTTCCCTGTGGGTGGGATCCTTTTGAGAGTGGTTCTTGATCACCAAGCATTGCTTGCATTTGTATATCATTGCTTTTCTTTTAATCACTAACCAAAATGTACAAAAATATGTCATCTAACATTTGTCTTGCAGCTTAAGCAGTCAACAGGTCAAGGCAGTTCAAGTGAATCCTTTGTGCAAGAGATGAGGGTTCCAGTGAGATATGGATCATGTGATCATTATTTTGAGCTTATATGAGCTAGAGGTTCATTGTGAAGCAAATTCCACAGGTGGTTGAGGCCCAAGTTCATCAGAACATTTTCAGGTCATCTAAAGGCCTATGCCAGTCAACTGAAAAGTCAACTATGGGTTTTGAGTGTAGAGATTGAGTTTCTTCATCCCATTCATGTTCCAACAATTCTTATTCATCATGTTAAACATCAACATTGAAGAATTTGAAGCCAGTGCAAAAGTTTCCAAAAATGGAAAGTGACCTATAATTTCAAGTTTCCAAAAATGGAAAGTTTTTGGACCAACTTCAACTCAACTTTCCAACATTAAAGAAGCTTCAAATGAATTTTTGTCCAACATAAAAGTTGAAGATCTCTTTCTCCCATTTCCAAAAAGTCCAAGATCATGAGCATCTGATGAATGGTTGCGGAGATATGATCAAATCATTGCCAAGTGTGCTTGAAACTTTAAAAGGCCATAACTTTTGATTCATAACTCCAAATTTGGTGCCTCTTTTGGCATTTTGCTTGTCATGACCTCTAATTTCCAAATCATTCATCACATTGCATGAAATCTCATCACATGATCATTTGCTATTTCATGCCTATTTTGGAGGGGAAAATGCTAAATTTAAAATTGGTGCATTACATGAACTAATGTCCATTGCCATTGTGTTCATAAAATGATTTTGAGTGAATTTAATCATGCATGTGGTACTGTTCATGTCCACATTTCCCATGCACCCTCCATTTTCAAATTTTGGTCACACACTCTATTTCACCTAATCACAATTAACCAATGATTAATTTTAATTAGGATGAGATTAAGACAGAGTATATAAACCAAACCCTAACAGAATTGTTCATTATTCACCATTTCTAGATCTAAATTCTTCTTCCCTCCAAATTTCTCTCTGCATTGAAATTCAAATTTCTTCCACATAACACTGTGATTTTATTGCATATTCTTGTTTCCTGATGATGATTGAGTGCAGATCAAACTCTTGATTGGAGATTTTGGACCAGAATCGTGTTGTGCAAGCTCAAGAACAATGAACATGGAAGCTTACATCTGAGCTAGATCCAAGCATCTTCAAGCTTCAATTCACACATCACGCTTCATAACATCAATATAGGATTGGATCTGCAGCTTGCCAGGCCTTGAATCGTGCGTTTACTCATACTGCTCTTCAAGAGGTAGGTTTTTTGAACCTCTTAATTCTCCAATCTTTTGCCATGATAGTGTAGATCCTTGCTTGCTGATCATGCTGATGAAAATTTCGTGTGAAATGGTTGGGAAATGGCTGAGATATGCTGAGATAAAGTTTTGTATGTCATAATGTTTTTGCTCGAATCTCTTAATCCATGGCTTGTTTTGTTTAAATGTTGATTGATCTGTAATGTACATGCGAAGAGCTTTCATTTGATGTAATTTTTATTGAATTCTGGAAAAAAATTCGTTGATGCATACTGTTCCTCCGCCGTCTTCACGAAGAAGACGGTGGTTTCCGCCTTTGCCACCGCCGTGTGTAATTTGGTGAGTTGGCGCTAGGGTTTTGTGTGTTGACTGCCACATATGCGCGCCTGTTGGCGAATCCATAGGCCTACAATCGTTTGACCGCGTCCACATATGCATTGACCGCTGACTGTAAGCGCCACATCAATAAATGAAGCGACCGCGTTTTGGACGCACATGCTTCGATTCCAGGCGCTAGCATTTTGGAATTTTATTAGTTTCAGCGCCTCATTTGAATTGTTACACAGTTCGAGTCCAGCATCATGCGTTTTTTCAAATTAATTCCACATTTAACCTTTCCCTCCATAATTGCCTATGCATGTTTCATTTCCATTTCAAATATTTTTTGTCAACTTCAAAAATTCATATCAAATTGAAAATTCATCCAAATAATTCCAGATTTTTTGCTACATGATCCTTAGAGTATCTACTATTTTTTGGTGGTGGTTTCATGATTTTATCATCTCTAGAATTTGAATTGTGATTGGTTGATTTAACATGTGTGCATATGTGACATTGCTTCATTCATTCTTTTGTGAAATGCTCAATAATGATCCAATTGCCATGAAATTTTGTATGATGATTCCCAACATGTTGCTTGACCATTGAGGCTTGACTGTGCATTTTTACCATTTTTCATCTCTGTTTTAGACACATGGACATTGTTGTGCAACATTTGGTGTCACATTCTTGGTCTCATACTTGTGCATTTTCATTTATAGGTCAAATGAATTCTGTTGATTCTAATTTTTGGCATGATGATTGTATTAGACATGTTGTATGCTCATAAAAATTTCCAGAACTGTTTGAGTCATTTCTATTTTAATATGGAATTTTGATTCTAAATGTTCAATTGTGTGCTTTGAAATTGCTTTGGTCTTCTCTTGCTCACTACATGACTTTGCTTGATGATTTTGATTTGGTCCTTTTTAGGACATGTTCTTGATTGATTAAATGAGCTTCATGTTGAATTTCAGCTTCTGTTTTGACTTTTTACTTCACCTTTGACCCTAGGCTTTGCCCTAGGGGTTTGTACTCACAATTTGAGCTTTGCATTTCAGGTTCAGGCAATAAGTCCTAATGGATGATGTAATCTCTTTGCTTGAGATACAATTTGCTTTGTTTAACTAATTTTGATTGTGTTGTAGGTCCTTGGGTGGCTAACTCATTTGAGTTCTATGGTTTACTCATTATGTATATTGGTTGTCTGACTGTTGTTGATTGTTTGATTTGTCTGAATGTAAATATTGTCTGGTTTAGCTTTTCTTACAGGTACTTTAGCCGCTTTAACTCATTAGTTGAGTTGCTATGCTTTGCTTGTGGTTGACATACCACTTAGGTAACTTCTTTTCTCCATGTAGTCTGGAAGACCTGCTGTTTTTGGCAGGCACCTGTCTGAAGCCCTCCTTAAGAGGCCATGTTTTTGTTTGTTTAATTTTGTGTTAAAGACCTCAATGAGGCATGGTTACATGTAAAGACCTCCTAAGTGAAGAGGCATTGGCAGATAAAAGGGATGTGCAATCCATCCCCTGCTATTCAGTTGAGTCTTTCATCTTGCTCACACTATGTGTTGACGCACTTTGAATAAAAACCCAAAATCTTGTATATAGAGTCAGTCATTGTGGAATAGAGTTCCTCATTCTGGACTCCCACACATTCTTAGATTCAAGCTCACCCCGGCCCGGGTTAAGAGCTATGAGGTCTAACACTCATCTCCCATTTCATCTGCTCACGCTGAAGGTCAATGTCCGAGGTTAAGACCCTGACCACCCATTCCAGTATTTGGCTTGTTTGTCAAGGTCGATATGACCCCTTGACTAAAGCCCAACCTTGTATGAGCCCATTGCTTGTGTATAGTGTGTGCTTATTTGTCCATCTGTGCATAATTGTTTGTGTGTGCCTCTGTGCATTGTTTTCATCTTTGAGCATTAATTGTATATCATTTCATGATCATTGGTCATACTTTGTGACATTTTGTTTTGTCCATTGAGGAGTCAATTGTAAGTCCAGCTATTGGCATTTGTTTCCTGTGATCTGGTAGGAGTTGGAACTAAGACCATTGTTTGGCATTCCATTTCCTTGGAGTCTAGTGTAAGTCCATTGATTGGCACCTGGTTTCCATGTTTTCTTTGCTTTGTGAAGCTAGTGTAAGTCCATAGATTGGCATCTGGTATCCATCTTTGTTTTGTGAGTCTGGTATAAGTCCATTGATTGGCATCTGGTTTCCTTTTATGTTGGCCATCTCTGATACATGTTTTACTTGCTTACTGCTTTGTGTTGCCTTATTCTAAAGGAACTTCCTTGGATCATTTCTATGATCTTGAGAAAGCAACTCCTATCTTGTGTCCCTTAACCCTCACCCTTTTGTGCATAACTTTGAACCTTGTTTTCATCCTTAAACCAAAACCAGAAAACTTTGTGCAAACATTTTCATCTGTTTTCAAACTAGAAACCTAGGCCTTAAGCCTTTGATTTTCAAACTTCATTTTCACAATACTTCTTCTGAATTGAATCTAATGTTAACTTTGACCATCTTTGTGAATACTTCTAATTGGTTAATTCCACTCACTCAATTGCTTTTGTGGCCCTTGTCCACTTCTTGATAAGTTTTCAGGCATTTGCCATAGATCTGAATTATCATAGTGGTTGATGTAAATCTCACCACATCCTTAGTGATTGAATTGTAAGACTTCCATGCTTATTATAGGGTTAACCCCTCACTAGCGTGTTGAAGCTGTTCTCACATGGTAAATTGTTGGTTTAGGTTGAGTTTTCTCCCTTTGATAATGAAAGACCTTAAGGCTCTTGTTCAAAATCAATCCACTCACTTTTTTGGAAATCTTTTAGCCGAACTACGGCGTTTTGATCCTTATCTTTCATGAAAGGTACGTAGGCAATGGGTTTCATCCATTCAAACACAAAAATAATAAAAATTGCATATTCTTTTCTCATCCTCCCAATCAATGTTTGCACAAAAATGTCATAAACAAATAATTTTACAACAAGTTGTGAAAAGAGGTTCCCTAGGAGTACCTAGGATGTTGTGGGTGCCTAACACCTTCCCACAACATAATTACCCCCTTACCCAGATCTCTGACCTTTTATTAGTTTTCTCTGTGTAAAACTTCTTAGGCTTTTGTTCACTTTCTAGCCATTCCTTTGGATAAATAGAAGTGCGGTGGCGACTCTATCTTTGTATGCTTTGCTTTTGATTTAGTCAATAAATCATAAAGTGACGAATACACCGCTACAGAAAAATGGCGACTCTGCTGGGGATGACCCTATCTTCCTGGTGGGTATGCCTACTTTTCACACTTTGTTGTATCATATTTGTTTATTTGTTTATGACATATTTTTGTACAATTTGGGATTACTGTATTGATTGTAATGCTTGAATTGCTTGATATATCAATTGCCTGCTTGTTTGGTGATCTCTATGAGATGAGTTCTATACCCGAACTCGAGTGCACCTTATGATAGGAGAATGACATAGTCTCGTCGACTTGTGTGGAGTTATTCCTTAGCAAGTTGACTTGCGAGTCCATTCACTTGGTGGAGGTCATGTTGGATTAATAATGTCACACAAGTTATTTGTGGTTAGGCATTATTCTTTCAACATGTGCTTTAGAAGCCAAGGACCTTAGTTTACCAAGCCCATCTTGGCCTATTTTTAGGACGTAGTGCGGAGGTCGTTCAGATGTAAGATCTGATGCGATTGTTACGCGATACTACACTCATAAGAGTCTCTCTTGAGAATATTTTTGGAATACGAGTATTCGTTCCTCCGATAATATTTGAAAGATGGGATGATGACTATGGGAACCTCTGGTAGAACATGTTCGGCAGGTTTAAACCATAGTACACTCCCTTTGGGTGGTTCTTAACCGAGACTCCATGCTCGTGACTCGCAACAAACCCGTGATTGATGGTTGATCTGTTCAACTATTGTTAATATCAATGGAACTTGGGTGTTGATAAGGTGTAAACCATAATCCACCAAGATGGATGATTGATATTAAGGATGGTTGAATCGTTTGTATATTGTTAATATCAATGGAACTTGGGTGTTGATAAGGTGAAAACCATAATCCACCAAAATGGATGATTGATATTAAGGATAATACGAGCTATCCCATGACCTTTGTCTGGTGTGCTTTGCTTGATCCTTGAGTGTGATTGTTGCATTCATGCATTCATGCATTCATCTGCATCCATATCATCAAAAAAAAATCAAGGAACTTAAGGGGTTTATTTGCAAAATTTTCAGATATGGAAAGACAAAAAAGGCATACAAAGAAGTACAGCTTCAAACAGCCCGATTTGAAAGAGTTAAGGAATCTGACATCCTATGTATTAGATCCCTTGGGTTTCAAAGCTCGTTATAGGAAGCTTCTGCCTCTTCTGACTACTCAGGTTGACGAAGGATTGATGAATACTTTGGCGCAGTTCTTTGACCCTCTGTATCACTGCTTCACTTTTCTAGACTTTCAGCTATTGCCTACCCTTGAGGAGTATGCTCATCTTGTGGGTATTCCTATTCGGACCAGTTGTCGTTCAGTGGCTTGGAGAGTATTCCTACTTCTCAAGAGATAGTTGACATGTTGCACATAGATGAATCCTTGGTTAAAGCTCATATGACTACCAAAGGTGGAATTCAAGGTCTCCCTTCTGAGTTCCTCATCGCTCAAGCTACCGTTTATGGGAAGGCCATGAGCGAGGATGCCTTTGAGGCCATATTCGTGCTTCTCATCTATGGATTGGTATTGTTCCCCAACGTCGACAAATTTGTGGATGTGAACGCCATTAGGATCTTTTCTGCTCTTAATCCCGTTCCGACTCTGTTGGGTGATACCTATTTCTCTTTGCATCTGAGGAATGCAAAGGGTGGTGGCGCTATTGTGTGTTGTTTGCCTTTGTTGTATAAGTGGGTTATTTCTCACTTACCTCAGACGGTCGCTTTCAAGGAGAACAAGGGATGTCTACGGTGGTCTACGAGACTTATGTCTCTCACTAATGATGATATCTCTTGGTATGATCGTGCATATGATGGTGTCCATATTATTGATTCTTGTGGTGAATTCTCCAATGTGCCTCTTCTTGGTACATGTGGTAGGATTAGCTACAACCTTATCTTAGCACGACGTCAGCTTGGGTTCCCCTAAAGGATAAACCTAATAACATTATGTTAGAAGGTGTGTTCTTTCAGGAGGGTAAAGATCCCCAAGGCCTGAAAGCAAGGATGGTCCGCGCTTGGCACAAGATCCATAAGAAGGGTAGGAGTGAGTTGGGTCCGAAGAACTGCATTGCTTCGGAGCCGTATACGACTTGGGTGAGGAAAAGAGCATCCAAGTATCTCATGCCTTATGATTATCCGAGACCTACACCTTTGGTTGTGGCTGGGCCTTCAACCCTCCCTAACCAAGGCGTAGAGGAGTCGAGAGACGAAGACCTTTCACGTGCCTGGACCCGTGAAAGAGAAGAGTTGCTTCAACAGCTTAAGGAGAAGGATGCTCTGATCGAGTTCCTCGAGCATCAGGTGATTGATGATCCTAATGATACCTGGACTTCTCTACTTCCTCAGTCTTCCAAGTTCTGGAAAAGGAGGTATGATAGACTCGCCAAAGAGAAGGAGGATATGGAAGCAGCATATGAGAGAGAGATTAAGAGGCTTCGTGGAGCTTATCTTCCGGCATCACGAGCTTCTAGGGATCCATAGGATGTTTATTTTCCTTTTCTCTTGTAATGATTGACAATGCTGTACTTCTTTTTCTCAAATATATTTGATGAGATATTTTCCATATGCGATAAAATGCTTAATATTCAAAATTTGCAAATAATACCCTAAAGTTCCTTCGAAAATAAAACAAATCATGTGCACGAGCATTGCATGCATCATTTGCATAAGCAGGTGTTGTTCTTCAGCTTCGTGTTTGTGGCCTAACTTTGTGCTCTTCATTTATTTTAAAGACAAGCTGACTCATCGGTACTACACCAGAGCCAACTCTTCTAGATTGATGGATCATCTTGAGCAAGAGAATCGCGAGCTCAAAGAGGAAGTCACCAGACTGAGTGCGTTGATGGAATCTTTCCTAGCTGCTTAGAATCAGCCGTCTCCAACACCTGCAACTCCTCCCCAGAGGACTGTTATTTCTGAGGTTGCTTCCTCAACAGTGCCAGCTGCCAGTGCCCATTTTGTGCCAACAGCCATGCCAGCCGGGTTTCCGTGGGGTATGCCTCCTGGCTTTATGCCTGACATTCCTGCACCAACATTTGCTTCCATGCCGGCATCTAGCCCGGTCATTGTTGTTCCTCCTCCTGTCGTGCATACCGTTCCCAGGGTAGACGACACCATCTATCATTCTGAGCCGTCTGAGGGCCCAGATGTTCATGAGAAGGTGGACGCGATGAATGACCAATTTCTTGAACTCCGCAAGGAATTGAAGACCCTTCGAGGAAAGGATTTGTTCGGCAAGTCTGAAGCCGAGTTGTGTTTAGTTTCCGGTGTGAAGATACCTGTCAAATTCAAGGTCCCAAACTTTGAGAAGTACAAGGGGAACACCTGCCCGCTCAGCCACCTAGTTATGTATGCCAGGAAAATGTCTACTCAAACGGATAATGATCAGCTGCTTATTCATTATTTCCAGGACAGTCTGTCCGGTGCTGCACTGCGATGGTATATGAGTTTGGACAGTGCAAACATCCGTTCCTTCAATGATCTTGGTGAAGCCTTCGTCAAGCAATACAAATATAACATGGATATGGCTCCCGATCGGGATCAGCTCAGAGCCATGTCCCAGAAGGATAAAGAGACATTTAAAGAGTACGCCCAGAGGTGGCGAGAGCCGGCAGCTCAGATTACTCCTTCGCTGGAATAGAAGGAAATGACCAAGATCTTTCTGAAGACCTTGAGCTCATTCTATTACAAGCGGATGATAGCTAGCGCTCCTTCTGATTTCACTGAGATGGTGAACATGGGGATGCGTCTAGAGGAGGGAGTCCGTGAAGGACAGCTGACCAAGGATGAAGGCTCTTCTAGCAAGCGATATGGGGCGTTTGCGAAGAAGAAAGATGGGGAGGCACATGCTGTGCAATCCCATGTCAAACCAAGAAGACCCTCTGCTAGGAGGAAGCCTGTGCGTTCAGCCGGTAATCAGCATCAGGTGGCTCACATAACACCTGTATTCAGAGACAACAATCAGCAATATCAGCACAATAATCAGCAACCAACACAGTAGTATCAGCAACAGCATCGCCCTCAGCAACAGGCTTACCATCCTCGTAACAGCAGTAATCCAGCTAGTACGAGTTATGAAAGGAAGATCACTTTTGATCTGATTCCTGTATCATATGCAGAGTTGTATCCCTCTTTGATAGAGCGGAAATTGATTACTCCCAAGGATCCTCCGGCTGTACCTGTTAACCCTTAGTGGTGGTACAAGCCCGATCAACATTGTGTTTATCATTTGGGTGCTCCCGGCCATAATGTGGAAAACTGCTTTCCGCTGAAGACTAAGGTTCAAGACCTTATGAGGTGCGGAATTCTGAGCTTTGAGGACTCAGGCCCCAATGTTAAGAAGAACCCATTGCCCGAGCATGGGAAGTCAGTTAACATGGTCCAGGGTTGCCCTGGCAAATACAAGGTCAAATATGTTAGCCATATTCGACAATTGCTTGTTGAGTTGCACCGCCTGCTGTGTCAGTACAGTCATTTGGAGCATGATCATGATAAGTGCCGAATTTGTTCCGTTAACAGATTGGGATGTCGCCAAGTGCGTAAAGAGTTGCAAGAATTGCTGGATGATGGGACTATCGAGATTCTTCAGAACAGGAATGTTGACGAAGATGAGCCAGAGGTGAATGTGATTTCTCCGGGGTTTAGGATCCCTAAGCCTGTTGTCATTCGTTATGATGGTAGCAAGCAGAAGGTTTCTCCTGCCCTGATTATCAAGCCTGCTGGCCCTGTGCCTTATTCATCCGACAAAGCGATTCCATTCCGCTATAATGCTGTTGCTGTTGAAGATGGGAAAGAAGTGCCCTTGCCTTCTTCCTCCGTTGTGAACATAGCTGATGTCAGTGGGTTGACCCGTAGTGGTCGCGTGTTTTCTGCACCTCCGGAGCCTCAGGCTAGAGCTGATTGTGTTGAGCGTCCGGTTGGGAATGCTGTGAATCCTCCGAACCCGGCACCTGTTGCTAAACCCTCCTCTGTACAAAAGACTCCTACTTCTTCTGTTGGCCCTAGTGGCATTGTGAATGAAGATTGTGATGAGATGCTGAGGCTCATCAAGAAGAGTGAGTACAACGTTGTAGACCAGCTTCTACAAACGTCGTCCAAGATCTCCGTGTTATCATTGCTTCTGAATTCAGAACCCCATAGGGAGGCTCTGCAGAAAGTGTTGGACTTAGCTTATGTTGATCATGACGTCACTATTGAACAGTTTGACAGCATTGTTGCAAACATTACTGCTTGCAACACTTTGAGTTTCTGTGACGCTGATCTCCCTGAGGAGGGAAGAGACCACAACATGGCTTTACATATATCCATGAATTGCAAGAGCGACGCCATGTCCAACGTGCTGGTGGACACTGGGTCATCCTTGAATGTATTACCGAAATCCACTCTCTCTAGATTGTCATTTCAAGAGCTTCCCATGAGGCAGAGTGGAGTTATTGTGAAAGCTTTCTATGGGTCGCGTAAGACCGTGATTGGGGAAGTTGACCTCCCAATCAAGATTGGACCAAGTGATTTCCAAGTTACCTTTCAGGTTATGGATATCCACCCATCATACAATTTTCTCCTTGGTAGACCATGGATTCACGAGGCTGGCGCCGTGACATCCACCCTACACCAGAAGCTAAAATTCGTTAAGAACAAGAAACTGGTTGTGGTAGGGGGAGAAAAGGCTCTCCTGGTTAGCCAATTGTCTTCTTTCTCATACATTGATGCTGAGGATGAGGTTGGAACTCCTTCCAAGCTTTATCTTTTGCTGAGCCGATTGAGAAGAAAACTCCTTCATTTGCTTCCTATAGAGATGCGAAACTGGCCATTGAATGTGGTGCAGTTGCTGGTCTAGGAAAGATGATCGAGCTTGAAGATAACAAGTCCCGGGCTGGCATTGGCTATTCTTCTGGGGTCTTCAACAAAGAAGGGTTGTTCAAGAGTGGAGGTTTCATCCATGCCGATCAAGCTGACGAAGCTGCTGCTATTCTGGAAGAGGATGCTGAGGATACTGACAACTTTGTCATCCCTGGCGGGATCTGCCACAATTGGGTCGTTGTGGATGTTCCTACGGTCATTCATAAGTCAACGTAATATGTTCACTTTGTTTAAAAACCCTTCTCCCATGCCAAAAGGAGAAGTGATGACATTGTTGGCATCATATATACAATGATATTTCATTCAATAAATTCATGTTAAACATTTGTTTTTCCATTGTTTTCACTTTTTGCTTTTTTGCATGAAATTGGTGATCACAAAAAACCCTAAAAACAAGAATAAAAGCAATCTTTTCATCTGCATAATGATTTATTTGTTTAAATTCTAAAGTTTTTCATTAACCAAAATCATTATGCAGGTTGATTCTTAAACCCATTGAACATAATGATCCAACGCCATCTCCCAATTTTGAATTCCCTGTATTCGAGGCAGAGGAAGATGATGTTGAAGGGATTCCTGATGAGATTACCCGTCTTCTTGAGCACGAAGAGAAGATCATTCAGCCGCATCTTGAGAATCTGGAAACAGTCAACTTGGGGTCTGAAGATTGTGTTCGAACGGTGAAGATTGGGGCACTCCTTGAAGAGTCTGTGAAGAAGGGGTTGATCAGTTTGCTACGAGAATATTCCGATATCTTTGCTTGGTCGTACGAAGACATGCCGGGTCTAGATACAGATATTGTGCAACATTTCCTGCCTCTGAAGCCTGAGTGCGTGCCTGTGAAGCAGAAGCTCAGAAGAACTCATCCAGATATGGCAGTGAAGATCAAAGAGGAAGTTCAGAAGCAAATTGATGCGGGGTTTCTGGTGACTTCTACATATCCTCAATGGGTGGCCAATATTGTGCCTGTGCCTAAGAAAGACGGAAAAGTCCGTATGTGTGTTGATTACAGAGATTTGAATAAGGCTAGTCCTAAAGATGATTTCCCTCTACCACACATTGATATGTTGGTAGACAATACAGCCAAATTCAAAGTCTTTTCCTTTATGGACGGATTTTCCGAATATAATCAAATCAAGATGGCACCCGAGGATATGGAGAAGACAACATTCATCACACCTTGGGGAACATTCTGTTATCGAGTGATGCCCTTCGGTTTGAAGAACGCCGGAGCCACGTATCAACGAGCTATGACTACCTTGTTTCATGATATGATGCACAAGGAGATTGAGGTCTACGTCGATGATATGATTGCTAAGTCACGAACGGAAGTGGAACATATTGAGCATTTGTTGAAGCTTTTTCAGCGTTTGAGGAAGTTCAAGCTTCGTCTGAATCCGAACAAATGTACATTTGGAGTCCGTTCTGGCAAGTTATTGGGATTTATAGTCAGCGAGAGAGGTATTGAGGTTGATCCTGCAAAGGTCAAAGCAATACAAGAGATGCCTGCGCCCAAAACTGAAAAGCAAGTCCGAGGTTTTCTTGGCCGCTTGAACTATATTTCCAGATTTATATCCCACATGACTGCCACATGTGCGCCGATATTCAAGCTCCTCCAGAAAGATCAGTCTCATGATTGGACCGAAGATTGCCAGAAAGCTTTCGACAGTATCAAAGAGTATTTGTCTGAACCTCCGATCTTGTCTCCGCCTGTAGAAGGAAGACCCTTGATCATGTATCTGATTGTTCTTGAAGACTCGATGGGTTGTGTACTCGGTCAGCAAGACAAATCAGGGAAGAAAGAATTTGCTATCTACTACCTGAGTAAGAAGTTCACTGATTGTGAGTCTCGATACTCAATGCTTGAGAAGACGTGCTGTGCTTTGGCTTGGGCAGCTAAGCGTTTACGCCAGTACATGATAAATCATACAACTTGGTTAATATCCAGAATGGATCCGATCAAGTATATCTTCGAGAAGCCTGCTTTAATCGGGAGAATTGCCCATTGGCAGATGTTGTTATCTGAGTATGATATCGAGTATCGAGCTCAGAAAGCTATCAAAGGTAGTATCTTGGCTGACCACTTGGCCCATCAGCCGATTGAAGATCATCAGTCGATTCAGTACGACTTCCCAGACGAGGAGATTCTGTATTTGAAAATGAAAGATTGTGATGAGCCTACACTTGATGAAGGTCCGGAACCTGGTTCCAGATGGACGATGGTGTTTGATGGCGCTGTGAATTAGTATGGAAATGGTATTAGGGCAGTAATCATTACTCCTCAGGGCACACATATTCCATTTACAGCAAGGCTAACTTTCAAATGCACGAATAATATGGCTGAGTACGAAGCCTGTATTATGGGATTAGAAGAGTGCATTGATCTAAGGATCAAGCATCTTGATGTGTATGGTGATTCGGCCCTCGTTGTTAATCAGATCAAGGGTGAATGGGAAACGAATCAACCTGGTCTCATTCCATACAGATATTATGCGAGGAGGATTTCAACGTTCTTTACAGAAGTTGAATTTCATCATATTCTTCGAGAGGATAATCGGATGGCAGATGCTCTTGCTACGCTTGCTTCAATGATAGTGGTCAAATATTGGAATGAAGTTCCCAATATCACCGTGATGCGCTTGGATTGACCAGCTCACGTGTTTGCAGTTGAAGAAGTCAAAGATGATAAGCCTTGGTATTTTGATATCAAGAATTTCCTTCAGAACCAGATTTACCCGCCTGGGGCATCTGTGAAAGACAAGAAAACTTTGAGGAGACTAGCAGGCAGTTTCTACCTCAATGGCGAAGTGCTTTACAAGAGAAATTTTGACATGGTTCTGCTCAGATGCGTGGATAGACAAGAAGCAGACCTGTTAATGACTGAGGTCCATGAGGGTTCATTTGGTACTCATTCCAATGGACATGCCATGGCTAGAAAGATGCTGAGAGCAAGCTACTATTGGCTGACAATGGAGTCTGACTGCTGCAAATATGTGAAGAAATGCTACAAGTGTCAGATTTATGCGGATAAGATTCATATTCCTCCAACACTTTTGAATGTGATTTCATCACCATGGCCTTTCTCCATGTGGGGGATTGACATGATCGGCATGATTGAACCGAAAGCGTCCAACGGACACAGGTTTATTCTCGTAGCAATTGACTACTTCACCAAATGGGTTGAAGCCGCATCATATGCGAATGTGACCAGGCAGGTGGTCGTGAAGTTTATCAAGAATCGGCTTATTTGCCGTTATGGTGTGCCAGATAAGATCATTACTGATAATGGATCTAATCTGAATAATAAGATGATGGAAGAGTTATGCGCTGAGTTCAAGATTGCACACCATAACTCCTCTCCTTACAGACCCAAGATGAATGGGGTTGTTGAAGCTGCTAACAAGAATATCAAAAAGATTATCCAGAAGATGACAGTCACGTACAAAGATTGGCACGAGATGTTGCCATTTGCTTTGCATGGATATCGTACGTTTGTCCGCACTTTAACAGGGGCAACCCATTTCTCTCTTGTTTACGGCATGGAGGCTGTTCTCCCAGTGGAGGTGGAGATCCCATCAATGAGAGTCTTGATGGAAGCCAAGTTGACTGATGCTGAATGGATTCAGAGTCGTTATGACCAACTGAATTTGATTGAAGAGAAGAGATTGACTGCCATGTGTCATGGTCAGTTATATCAGCAGAGAATGAAGAAAGCATTCGATAAGAAGGTCAAGCCTCGTGTGTTCAGAGAAGGTGACCTTGTGCTCAAGAAAGTCTTGTCTTTCGCGCCCGATTCCAGGGGAAAGTGGACTCCAAACTATGAAGGTCCATATGTTGTCAAGCGAGCCTTTTCAGGCGGTGCTTTGATGCTTATAACAATGGATGGGGAGGATTTCACTCGTCTTGTGAATTCAGATGTAGTCAAGAAATACTTCGCCTAAAAAGAAAAAAATAGAATAGCTCGCTAAGTTGAAAACCCGAAAGTGCGGCTTAGGAAAAAATGAGCGTCTCGGTGGATAATACGAAAGGGCGATCCAGGAAAAAATTAGAGACATAAAAAAATGAATTTGCATCCCGCTAGATTGAGTACCTCACCCTGGGGCAATCTAGGCAAAAATTAGGGATTTGGCAAGTAACTGCATCCTGACAAGACTTTCTGTTTCACAACTGTCTTTTCGTCAAAGATTCACGCTCAGTCGTCGTCAACTGAAGTTTCAAATACATCGGATTCAAATTGGTATAGAAATGGTCATTATGTTCAATGTAGCCCTCTTCCAATATATATCACCGATATCAAATTTTGTACAGATCTATGGAGTCTTGCCATTTGCAGACTACCATTCCATCAAATAAATTTGAGCTTTTATCCAATTATTTGCACTCTTATTTGTTTCAATTCAACAAATGTTTTGCATGTTTTAATTGATAAAATGTCATTGTTTTAAACAAACAAATTTTTCAAAATTGTTTTTAAACAAAGTGAATATTCACAATGATGAAAGGATACTTAAGAATTTCTCAGTGCTCTCCCAAGGGTGGCATGATTTCCAACAAGGTAAGACTTTTGTTCATATTCCTGGCATGGCTGTATCCTCTTTCTCCAGATCGCTGTTGGGGTTTCTCCCCAAGCAGAGCTTCTGTTGAGATTTTCTCCCCCAAGCAGGGTGTTTGGTGGGATTTCTCCCGAACGGATTTTTGTTGAGCAGAGCCTTTATTATGACTCCTCCTCATTCATAGTACTTGTTGAAGACTTCAACTTTCCTCTCCAGCATTATTCTCTGCCCAGCATGGGTGCTTTTCGTTGGAAGATTCGGTAGTTGGTGGGTTGATATCCCAGTACTTCGTCATCTCCTCGGATAGATTCCCAGTAGAGTTGTTGGTATGATGAACTTCATCTATGCTATCTATCCCCATCAGAGATCTGATTTCTCCCTGGCATCTTTGATCCATGGCGTGAGTTGCTGTTGTGGCGTTTCTACCTGTGCATTGAACTCTTTTCTCCGGTTGTGACTGATGATTCCTCCGGAAACCTCTTGAGGCCTTCCTCCCTGCAGAGATTTGGTGATTTCCTCATATCTCTGATCCCAGTAGAGTTGCTTGTGTGGCAGAATCTACTTGTGTGATCTTCTCTCTGTCAGTGGTTTTCCCCCAGTGGAGTTGTTTGGAGTTGCTTTTGTGGCAGTTTTTGCCGGTGCAGTGAGCTCCTTTTTCCCAGATGAGACTGATGATTGATCCTCGCAGATGATCCTTGTTGTTTCCTGATCCTGTCAGAATTGGTTATTCTCCGGTGATCCTGGCTTTCTCTCCTGTGGTGTAGTACCGGGCGTTTGATTCCTGGACCTGTTGGTGTTAGAAATGTTTGTTTTGTCAGCATTCATCAAATATAAATCACGCATATTCATGCATACTTTCAACATTCAGATATTCATGTTGCATTTTTGCCATATATCTTTTGTTTGTTGTCTCCTGCTTTTGGTTATATAGATCTCCCCAGTAGATCTCCCCAAGCAAACGTCGGGTGTCTAATCTCTCAATATAGAGTCAGCCCCTTAAGCAGAAAGTGTCTGTCATTCCTTCTACATTTCCTCACTGAGATACATCCTCGTGGATGACGGTTGTTTCCGTTTCCTCCCAACACATATATTGGGATGGATTTTCCCTATTGAGTTCTTTCCTCATTAGGACGAGTCTTGATTCAGTTTGCCTTTTTGGTTTGATCCTGAATTGGCCTTTTTGCAACTGTCTCTTGTGCTTCCCTGTGGAATAAATGAATAGTTGCTCAGTAACCAACAATCATTCATTTTATCCTCAGCGGAATTTGTGGCTTCTACCCAGTAAATGGTAGTTGTAATTCCTATTTCTTTGTGGTTTTCTACCCAGTTACCGGTAGTTGTAAATCCTATATACCTTTTTTACCTCTTTGAGGAATCTGTGGTTGTTTACCCAGAGATTAGTATTTGTGAACCTTTTGTTCCTCAGCAAGAGTCGTTGGTTTTCTACCCAGTATTCGATAGTTGTAAATCCTATTTCCTTGCTCTCCAGCAAAGTTTGTAGTTTTCTATCCAATAACTGGTAGTTATAAACCCTATTTGTTTTTCCCCGTGCGGAGTAGTGATCCTTTCGCTCCCCACACAGAGGCTTTGGTCTTCTACCCAGTATCCGGTAGTTGTAAGTCCTAACTTTGTGGTTTTCTACCCCGTATTCGGTAGTTATAAATCCTACTTGTATCCCCTAGCAGAGGTAACCTTTGTGGTTCAGTCTGGTTGATGGCGGATTTTGTGGTTTTCTACCCAGTATTCGGTAGTTGTAAATCCTATGTTGTTGTTTTCTCCCTATGGAGTCTGTGCTTTCTTGTGGATAATTGTCGTATGCTAGCAATTTTATCCTCAGCTGAGTCTTTGGTCTTCTACCCAGTATTCGGTGGTTGTAAATCCTAATCTCTCCCCTTTACAGAGTTAACCTTTTGTGGCTCATCCTAGTTGATGACGGTTACTCTTGGTCATTATCAATATCCAGTATTCGATGTTGATCTTTCCCCATCCTCTTCTGGGTAATTGCTCTGAGTAAGCAATTGTATCCTCAGCGGGTCTTTTCTCCTTCTTGTGGATAATTGCCGTATGCTAGCAATTTTATCCCCAACGGGTCCTTTCACCATTTGCCAGTGATTTGTTCCCCGGATCATTGATTTGTTTATCAATGCATCCCCAGTGAGTTATCTTTCATCTACCCTTCTGTTGGTAACGTCATTTGCTCCCTTTGATTGGTCATCATTATATACCTAGTTTTGGTATCCCGATGTCCTTTCTTTTCGGATGATTTATCCTTTATTAACCCAGTAACCGGTTGTGGATAATCTTCCATGCGAGTATATTATCTACGTTCTGACGGTAATAGATAATATATCTCATGCACTCTTCGGTCGAAGCCTGTTGTGTTTCCCACTTCGAGTAAGATTTGTGTTCCTTTTCGGAATCGAATATTCATTTCTACCCCTTTTTGAGCGTATCTCCCAGTAACCGATGATATGTTTCCTGGATGATTGCCGTATGCTTGCAATTTATCCCCAGCGAGTTATCTTTTGCCTACCCTGTTGTTGTTGGTAACGATTGTTTCTCTTTTCGGTACGTCACCTATTATATACCCAGTAGCCGGTATCCCTGGTGTTCCTTCCATGCGAGTATATTATCTACGTTCTAACGGTAATAGATAATATATCTCATGCACTCCTTGGTCAAGATCTTTTGATTGTTTCTCCAGTGGAGTAAGATTCGTATTCTTTGTAGAATCGAATATCCATCCTTTAACAAGTTTGCGTTTTGCTCTCTTAGGATGATGAGTGTTTTGGCAGTAAAAACCAATTCACGTTTTCGGTCGGTCACCTATTATATACCCAGTAACCGGTATCCCTGGTGTTCCTTCCATGCGAGTATGCTATCCACGTTCTGACGGTAATGGATAATATATCTCATGCGCTCTTTGATTGAAGCCTTTTGTCCTTCCCCATTTGAGTAAGATTCGTTTTCCCGTTGCGGAGTCGAATGCCCATCCTGTAAGTCGATTTGTTTTTTCAAGCCCTCCTTTCGGATGATGAGTGTTTTGGAAAAAAAACCCAATTCACGCTTTGGTTGGTCACCTATTATATACCCAGTAACCGGTATCCCTGGTGTTCCGTCCTTTCTGCTCCCTATTATGACCTTGGTCCCCTGCGGAGTCAGATTTTCCTGAGTTGATGTACCCTTTTCAGGTCTCCCTCAGATGTTTTTGGTTGATTGATATCTCTCACCCTTATACCGGCCTTAGATATTTCATTCTTCCTGAGCTTGTTGTTCTTTCACCTAGTAACCGATGTTCAAATCACATGTCTCTTTGAGCTTGTTACCCAGTAACCGGTAACACCTCATCCTTTTGCTTCCTCTAGAGAGTCTTTGTTAGACATTCCCCAGCGGAGTTTCTGTTGTGATTTACCCTTTTGCTGTATTGGCGTTCTCCCCAATATATGGAATTTTTCCCCGGCAGGGAGGTTCTGTGTGAATCTTTCCCCAGTCTGAATCCGGATTTTTATCCGAAGTATCCTTTGTGGATAGTTTTGCTGTATTGGCGTTTTCCCCAATACATGCATTTTTGAGTCAGCTTAAGTCTTTTCATCGGATTTGTCTTCCTTTGGAACTTTTTTTTCCAGTTTGAGTCCTTTACTCCCCAGTAAAGTCTCTAGTCGAGTCGTGTCTTGCTCACGCAGTGTCAAGTTCTTTTTTTCCCCTAGTTCAGAGTCGTGTCCTGCTCACGCATTCTTTTATTTTTCTTAACCCCATAGAGTCTCTGTTCCTGGTGAGTGTATTACTCCGATGGATCATCTTTTCTTCTTTGTGGACTTATATTCCCCACAGAGTTTGTTTCTTTTGCATTCATACACTTGCATCATGAGGTCTCTTAGGGACCAAAATTTGTCTCATTGTTGTTATTTAAGTCCATTCTACCGTGTCGAGACGAAGATTTTAACCTTCATTTCTCCGGCTAGAATGACCTTAAATAGGGGCATCTGTAAGATCCCAATTTTGTCCCTAAGATCCCTCATGGAATCATATCATAGAATTGCATAGCCTCAAGGATCATTGGACACCTTGCCTCCTTTCCCTGTGGATGGGATCCTTTAGAGAGTGGTTCTTGATCACCAAGCATTGCTTGCATTTATATATCATTTCTTTTCTTTTAATCACTAACCAAAATGTACAAAAATATGTCATCTAACATTTGTCTTACAGCTTAAGCAGTCAACAGGTCAAGGCAGTTCAAGTGATTCCTAAGTGCAAGAGATGAGGGTTCCAGTGAGATGTGGATCATGTGATCATTATTTTGAGCTTATATGAGCTAGAGGTTCATTGTGAAGCAAATTCCCCAGGTGGTTGAGGCCCAAGTTCATCAGAACATTTTCAGGTCATCTAAAGGCCTATGCCAGTCAACTGAAAACTCAACTGTGGGTTTTGAGTGTAGAGATTGAGTTTCTTCATCCCATTCATGTTCCAACAATGCTTATTCATCATGTTAAACATCAACATTGAAGAATTTGAAGCCAGTGCAAAAGTTTCCAAAAATGGAAAGTGACCTATAATTTCAAGTTTCCAAAAATGGAAAGTTTTTGGACCAACTTCAACTCAATTTTACAATATTAAAGAAGCTTCAAATGAATTTTTGTCCAACATGAAAGTTGAAGATCTCTCTCTCCCATTTCCAAAAAGTCCAAGATCATGAGCATCTGATGAATGGTTGAGGAGATATAATCAAATCATTGCCAAGTGTGCTTGAAACTTCAAAAGGCCATAACTTTTGACTCATAACTCCAAATTTGGTGCCTCTTTTTGCATTTTGCTTGTCATGACCTCTAATTTCCAAATCATTCATCACATTGCATGAAATCTTATCACATGATCATTTGCTATTTCATGCCTATTTTTGAGGGGAAAATGCTAAATTTAAAATTGGTGCATTACATGAACTAATTTCCATTGCCATTGTGTTCATAAAATGATTTTGAGTGAATTTAATCATGCATGTGGTACTGTTCACGTCCACATTTGCCATGCACCCTCCATTTTCAAAGTTTGGTCACACACCCTATTTCACCTAATCACAATTAACCAATGCTTAATTTTAATTATGATGAGATTAGGACAGAGTATATAAACCAAACCCTAACAGAATTGTTCATTATTCACCATTTCTAGATCTAAATTCTTCTTCCCTCCAAATTTCTCTCTCCATTGAAATTCAAATTTCTTCCACATAACACTGTGATTTTATTGCATATTCTTGTTTTCTGATGATGATTGAGTGCAGATCAAGCTCTTGATTGGAGATTTTGGACCAGAATCGTGTTGTGCAAGCTTAAGAACAATGAACATGGAAGCTTACATCTGAGCTAGATCCAAGCATCTTCAAGCTTCAATTCACACATCACGCTTCATAACATCAATATAGGATTGGATCTGCAGCTTGCCAGGCCTTGAATCGTGCGTTTACTCATACTGCTCTTCAAGAGGTAGGTTTTTTGAACCTCTTAATTCTCCAATCTTTTGCCATGATAGTGTAGATCCTTGCTTGCTGATCATGCTGATGAAAATTTCGTGTGAAATGGTTGGGAAATGGCTGAGATATGCTGAGATAAATTTTGTATGTCACAATGTTTTTGCTCGAATCTCTTAATCCATGGCTTGTTTTGTTTAAATGTTGATTGATTTGTAATGTACTTGCGAAGAGCTTTCATTTGATGTAATTTTTATTGAATTCTGGAAAAAAAATTGTTGATGCATACTGTTCCTCCACCGTCTTCACGAAGAAGACGGTGGTTTCCGCCTTTGCCGCCGCCGTCTGTAATTTTGTGAGTTGGCGCTAGGGTTTTGTGTGTTGATTGCCACATATGCGTGCCTGTTGGCGAATCCATAGGCCTACAATCGTTTGACCGCATCCACATATGCATTGACCGCTGACTGTAAGCGCCACATCAATAAATGAAGTGACCGCGTTTTGGACGCACATGCTTCGATTCCAGGCGCTAGCATTTTGGAATTTTATTAGTTTCAGCGCCTCATTTGAATTGTTACACGGTTCGAGTCCAGCATCATGCGTTTTTTCAAATTAATTCCACATTTAACCTTTCCCTCCATAATTTCCTATGCATGTTTCATTTCCATTTCAAATATTTTTTGTCAACTTCAAAAATTCATATCAAATTGAAAATTCATCCAAATAATTCCAGATTTTTTGCTGCATGATCCTTGGAGTGTCTACTATTTTTTTGTGGTGGTTTCATAATTTTATCATCTCTTGAATTTGAATTGTGATTGGTTGATTGAACATGTGTGCATATGTGACATTGCTTCATTCATTCTTTTGTGAAATGCTTAATAATGATCCAATTGCCATGAAATTTTGTATGATGATTCCCAACATGTTGCTTGACCATTGAGGCTTAATTGTGCATTTTTACCATTTTTCAAATCTGTTTTAGACACATGGACATTGTTGTGCAACATTTGGTGTCACATTCTTGGTCTCATACTTGTGCATTTTCATTTATAGGTCAAATGAACTCTGTTGATTCTAATTTTTGGCATGATGATTGTATTAGTCATGTTGTATGCTCATAAAAATTTCCAGAATTGTTTGAGTCATTTCTGTTTTAATATGGAATTTTGATTCTAAATGTTCAATTGTGTGCTTTGAATATGCTTTGGTCTTCTCTTGCTCACTACATGACTTTGCTTGATGATTTTGATTTGGTCCTTTTTAGGACATGTTCTTGATTGATTAAATGAGCTTCATGTTGAATTTCAGCTTCTGTTTTGACTTTTTACTTCACCTTTGACCCTAGGCTTTGTCCTAGGGGTTTGTACTCATAATTTGAGCTTTGCATTTCAGGTTCAAGCAATAAGTCCTAATGGATGATGTAATCTCCTTGCTTGAGATACAATTTGCTTTGTTTAACTAATGTTGATTGTGTTGTAGGTCCTTGGGTGGCTAACTCATTTGAGTTCTATGGCTTACTCATTGTGTATATTGGTTGTCTGACTGTTGTTGATTGTTTGATTTGTCTGAATGTAAATATTGACTGGTTTAACTTTTCTTACAGGTACTTTAGCCGCTTTAACTCATTAGTTGAGTTGTTTTGCTTTCCTTGTGGTTGGCATACCACTTAGGTAACTTATTTTCTCCATGTAGTCTGGAAGACCTGCTGTTTTTGGCAGGCACCTGTCTGAAGCCCTCCTTAAGAGGCCATGTTTTTGTTTGTTTAATTTTGTGCTAAAGACCTCAATGAGGCATGGTTACATGTAAAGACCTCCTAAGTGAAGAGGCATTGGCAGATAAAAGGGATGTGCAATCCATCCCCTGCTATTCAGTTGAGTCTTTCATCTTGCTCACACTATGTGTTGACGCACTTTGAATAAAAACCCAAAATCTTGTATATAGAGTCAGTCATTGTGGAATAGAGTTCCTCATTCTGGTATAAGTCCATTGATTGGCTTCTGGTTTCCTTTTATGTTGGCCATCTCTGATACATGTTTTACTTGCTTACTTCTTTGTGTTGCCTTATTCCAAAGGAAATTCCTTGGATCATTTCTATGATCTTGAGAAAGCAACTCCTATCTTGTGTCCCTTAACCCTCACCCTTTTGTGCATAACTTTGAACCTTGTTTTCATCCTTAAACCAAAACCAGAAAACTTTGTGCAAACATTTTCATCTGTTTTCAAACTAGAAACCTAGGCCTTAAGCCTTTGATTTTCAAACTTCATTTTCACAATACTTCTTCTGAATTGAATCTAATGTTAACTTTGACCATCTTTGTGAATACTTCTAATTGGTTAATTCCACTCACTCAATTGATTTTGTGGCCCTTGTCCACTTCCTGATAAGTTTTCATGCATTTGCCATAGATCTGAATTATCATAGTGGTTGATGTAAATCTCACCACATCCTTAGTGATTGAATTGTAAGACTTCCATGCTTATTATAGGGTTAACCCCTCACTAGCGTGTTGAAGCTGTTCTCACATGGTGAATTGTTGGTTTAGGTTGAGTTTTCTCCCTTTGATAATGAAAGACCTTAAGGCTCTTGTTCAAAATCAATCCACTCACTTTTTTGGAAATCTTTTAGCCGAACTACGGCGTTTTGATCCTTATCTTTCATGAAAGGTACGTAGGCAATGGGTTTCATCCATTCAAACACAAAATAATAAAAATTGCATATTCTTTTCTCATCCTCCCAATCAATGTTTGCACAAAAATGTCATAAACAAATAATTTTACAACAAGTTGTGAAAAGAGGTTCCCTAGGAGTACCTAGGATGTTGTGGGTGCCTAACACCTTCCCACAACATAATTACCCCCTTACCCAGATCTCTGACCTTTTATTAGTTTTCTCTGTGTAAAACTTCTTAGGCTTTTGTTCGCTTTCTAGCCATTCCTTTGGATAAATAGAAGTGTGGTGGCGACTCTATCTTTGTATGCTTTGCTTTTGATTTAGTCAATAAATCATAAAGTGATGAATACACCGCTACAATACTATCAAAAGCTTTCTGGTAGTCTTCGGTCCAATCACAAGACTGATCTTTCTGAAGAAGCTTGAATATAGGCGCACATGTGGCAGTCATGTGTGAAATGAATCTTGAGATATAATTCAAGCAGACGAGAAAACCTCTGCCTTGCTTCTCAATTTTGGGCGCATGCATCTCTTGTATTGCTTTGACCTTGGTCGGATCAACCTCAATACCCTTCTCGCTGACGATAAAGCCCAACAATTTACCAGAACGAACACCAAAAGTGAACTTATTGGGATTCCAGCGGAGTTTATACTTCCTCAAACGCTGGAATAGCTTCAAAAAATGCTCAACATGTTCCTCTTCATCAATATATTTAGAAATCATATCATCAACATAGACTTCAATCTTTTTATGCATCATATCATGAAAAAGAGTAGTGATTGGTCTCTGGTAAGTTGCACCAGCATTCTTTAAACCGAAAGGCATCACTCTATAACTAAATGTTCCCCATGGTGTAATGAATGTGGTCTTCTCCATATCTTCGGGTGCCATTTTGATCTAATTATATCTGGAAAATCCGTCCATAAATGAAAAAACTTTGAACTTAGTTGTATTGTCTACCAACATATCAATGTGTGGTAGAGGGAAATCATCTTTCGGACTAGCTTTATTCAAATCTCTATAATCAACGCACATGCGGACTTTTCCATCCTTCTTCAGAACAGGCACAATATTGGCCACCCATTGCGGATACTCGACGGTCATAAGGAAGCCGACATCAATCTGCTTTTGCACTTCTTCTTTAACCTTTACTACCATATCAGGATGCGTTCTTCTCAACTTCTGCTTAACTGGAGGGCACTCTAGCTTTAACGGCAATCTCTGCTCCACAATCTCAGAATCTAAACCAGGCATATCTTGATAGGACCAAGCAAACACATTTGAATATTCTCGGAGAAGATCAGCCAACCCCTTCTTAACATCCAGACACAGTCGAGACCCAATCTTGACTTCCTTCACATCATCCTCGGAACCCAAGTTGACTAACTCAATCTGCTCTCCAAATGGCTGAATGGCTTTTCCTTCATGCTCAAGTAGACGAGACAATTCATCACTCACTTCTTCATCACTTTCTCCCTCAGCCTCAAACACAGGGGATTCAAAATTTGGAGAAGAAGAAGGATCATTGTATTCAATGGGGTTAGAAACAAACCTACATAATGATTTGATATTTTGATTTTAGAGAAGTGATTTGTGACCAAGTATTATGCAGATGGAAAAGTTTATTTATTTATTTATGTTTTTTGTGATTACCATTTTCAGAATAAAGCAAAAAGTAAAAACAAAACATAATAGATGTGGATGAATAGAATTAATGTTATTGATGATCAAATTTGAAAATGCCAACAATGTTCACTTCTCCCTTAGGCATAAGAGAAGGATTTTCAAAAACAGATGAAAGCAATTACTTAGATCGATGCATAATAATAGGAATATCAACAACAGTCCAATTGTCGCAAGCCTTTCTATGCGTCACGAAATTGGTGCAGTCTTCCTCTTCGTCATCCTCTAGCACAATAGCTGAGTGTTGTTTATTACCATGAATGAACCCTCCGCTATGGAAGCTGAGTTACATATCCTCTGATCTAGCAACCGACGATCCTTGCTGAAAACCCAGACCAGTTCTGTTTTTCTTATCGGAGACCTCTACCACTCGCCCCCACTGATCAACAATCCTTCTTCAACAATCTTCCTTGCATCTTTCAATGAGGACATAGGTTCCCCAACTCTCTTTTCAACAGAAATAGACAAGACTTGGAACGGAGTTCCAACCTCATCCTCAACTTCAACATAAGAGAAAGATGACAGGTGGCTAATCAACAGCGCCTTCTCCCTGCCAACAATGACTACTTTTCTGTTCTTGACAAATTTGAGTTTCTGATGGGAATGTGGAGGTAATAGCTCCCACCTCGTGGATCCATGGCCTTCCCAATAGACAACTGCAGGCCAGGTGGATATCCATTACTTAGAAAGTAATTTAGAAATCACTCGGACCTATCTTCAATGGAAGATCCACTTCACCTATCACTGTTTTGCGTGAATCGTCAAAAGCTTTGACGATTAGCCATTATACCTCATAGGCGCTACTTGATATGACAACTTTGATAAGATTGACTTTGGCAGCATATTTAACGAAGATCCGGTGTCAACAAGCACATTGGATAAAGCGTCATCTTTGCAGTTCATCTAGATATGCAAAGCCAAGTTATGATTCCTACCCTCCGCAAGGAGTTCCTCATCACAAAAACTGAGATTGTTACAGGAAGTGATGTTAGCCACAATATGATCGAACTGATCCACCGTAACATCATGTTCCACAAACGCTTGCTCTAGAACTCTTTGCAGTGCTTCATTGTGCGCTTCAGAATTCATAAGCAGAGACAACACTGAAATTTTTTAGGGGGTTTGGAGCATTTGCTCCACCACACTAAAATCACTTTTCTTTATTAATCGAAGTACCTCATCATCATCATTAGTCTTCAAATTGATGGATTCACCAGACTGATGCTTTGAAGCACTAACTGGATCTGCTGCAGACACTTCCACTTTCTTACTGACTGTTGAATCTTCCACATCTTTTGGGAACACCGGCCCAAACACTCGACCACTGCGGATCACCTTAGTAACACCAGCAATGCTTACAATAGAATTGGTCGTAGATTACAGAACCTCTTGACCATCTTTCACCATAGTTGCATTATACTGATAAGGAACAGCCTTATCGAATGCGTAAGGGATTGAACCCACCAACCGTATGACCAATGGTGATACCAATCTTTAGCTGATGTTGTTGTTGTTGCTGTTATTATATTGAATCACCATTTTCTCAGGATTCTTAAACACAGGAATGATCACATTCACATCATCATCTACGTGACGGGATTGTACAATCTGGATCATACCCTCATCCATCAACCGCTGGATGTCCCTTTTCACAATCTCACAACCTCTTGGGTTAACACTGCAGATACCATAACCATCATGGTCATGCTCACAATTGCTCACCAAACAAATATCCTTGTGCATCATCACCAAGGACCTTCAAATGAAACGGACATCAAACACTTTCAACTCCCTAGGGAAGCCATCTACCATGTTGACAGATGAATTTCCATGAGCGGGCAATGGGTTAGCTTTTACATTGGGTGCACGGTCATCAAAAGACACCATTCCACTTTTTACTAGCTTCTGGACTTCATATTTGAGAGGGTAGCAGTTCTCAATGTCATGTCCGGGTGCTCCTTGATGAAAAGCACAACAGAGGTCAGGCTTGTACCACCATGGAAGTGGTTCAGGTATTTGCGGCGGATCTCTCGGTTGTAGCAGGTTCTTGAGGACCAATGATGGATAGAGCTTTGAATATGTCATAGGAATTGGGTCGAAAGAGAACTTTTTCCTCTCGAAAGTTTGTTGTTGATGATTGTTAGTATTGTTGTTGTTGTAGGCGTTTGTTTGTTGTTGTGGTTGTTGTTGTTGTTGAACTGGTACTGACTGACTAGCTGTAAAAACGGGAATTACTAAAGATACTTGATGATGATGTTGATGGGATGGTTGACTTCTTCTGATCTGAGGCCTTCTCTGCCTCCCACTAGTTATTGCGTTGTCTTCATTGTCTTTCTTCTTACCGAAACTGATGTTGTATCTCTTACTGGATGATACCTCCTCCATTGACAACCGTCCTTCTCAGACACCTTCTTCTAGCCTCATCCCCATATTTACCATTTCGGTAAAATCATTGGGGGCACTGGCGATCATCTTCTCATAGTAACATGAGCTAAGGGTCTTTAGGAAAATCTTGGTCATCTCCTTTTCCTCTAAAGGAGGGTTGATTTGAGCAGCGAGTTCCCTCCACCTCTGAGCATACTGTTTAAATGTTTCCTTGTCCTTCTGAGACATCGATCTCAACTGATCTCGGTCGGGAGACATATCAGCTTTATACTTGTACTACTTAACAAATGCTCACCCAAATCGTTGAAAATGCGGATGCTCGCACTATCCAACCCCATATACCATCTTAACACGGTGCCGGTCAGATTGTCTTGAATGTAGTAGATCAACAATTGATCGTTGTCTGTTTGGGTAGATATTTTGCGGGCATACATCACCAAATGACTGAGCGGACATGTGTTCCCTTTGTATTTTTCAAAGTCAGGGACTTTGAACTTCACTAGAATCTTCACATTCGGCACCAGACATAATTCAGCAGCACTCTTCCTAAAAAGGTCCTTACCTCTCAACGTTTTCAACTCCTTCCGCGGCTCAAGAAATTGATCTTTCATTTCATCCATTTTCTCATATACGTCCGGGCCCTCAGATGGATCGAAATGATAAATGGTGTCTTCCACACGAGGAAAGGAATGCACTACAGGCGGTGGCACAGACTTGACCGGGCTAGATGCCGGCATAGAAGAAAATGTAGGTGCAAAACCTTCAGGCACGAAGTTTGGAGGCATTCCACACGGGAATCCGACAGGCATAGCAGGCACGAAATGAGCGGCAAATGATGCATGAAATGCAAGGCTTAATTGTTTTTATTTTCAAGGAACTTACTATATTATTTGCAAATATATATACATTTAACAATAATTGCAACAATTTGATATGACCAAAAATTCTCTTTTATTTATATAATTGGAAGGATTACACTGAGTACAATTTCAGAAACCAAATGAAAAACACAAGAGAAAAGGAGACTAGACATCCTAAGGATCCCTAACAACAACGTCAGAAGATCTGGCTGTAGGCGCGTACTTCCTTCGAATGCGTCGAATCTCAGTCTCAAAAGAAGCCTTCATCTGAGTCTTCTCAAGGACAAGCTGATCAACAATCTTCTTCCAAGCAACGGAAGGTTGAGGCATGCTAGAGGAAGATGAAACCTCCGGCTCTCTCTGACTCTTCGTCACTCGGTCTTCAAGTAGCTCAATAAGTGCATCTTTGTCCTTAGACTCAAGCTGTAACTCCTCATGCTTTTTGCTCAAAGCATGGAAACGCTCTTCCTACATATCCTTCTCTCTCTTCATCTTGGCGAGCTTGTCTTCCAACTCCTATACATCTTGGTTAGGGAGAGCTAATGGCTCAACCACAACCATAGACATAGGTCTTTCACAAGGATAAGGCATCTTTAACTCCAAAGCTCTCTTCTTCACCTAAGTAGTGTAAGCTTCCAAAGCTACACAATTACACGGAACGAGCTCGGATCTTCCTTTCCTATGAACATTATGCCAAGCATGCACAATCTTCTGCTTCAAATGTTGGGGATCTTTACCCTCTTGATAGAAAAGACCTTCTAACAACATGTTATTAGGTTTGTCTCTCATGGGGAACCTAAGTTGACGACAAGCCAAAGTATGGTTATAGTTGATTCCTCCTTGGGTACCAATGAGAGGCACATTAGAGAATTCACCACAACTATCAATAATCTCCAAACTTCTCAGAGAAGGATCATACCAAACTCTATCATCATTAGTGAGAGACATAAGTCTCTGAGACCACCGTAGACATTGTTTGTTCTCCATAAAAGCAGGTGTCTGAGGCAAGTGCGAAATAAACCACTTGTATAGAAGAGGAACACAACACACAATAGTTCCACCACCTTTAGAATTCCTCAAATGCAAAGCGAAGTACATATCGCCCAACAGAGTAGGCACATGATTCCCAATCAAGAAGATTCTAATGGCGTTAACATCAACAAAAACGTCAATGTTAGGGAACAAAGCTAATCATAGATGAGTAACACAAAGATATCTTCAAAAGCATCCATACTACCGACTTGAGCAAAGGAAGTAGCTTCCTTGATGAGGAAATCAACTGGAAATCCAAACAATCCTCCTTTCTTTGCCCAATGAGCCTCTATCTCAGAGTTCTTCAAGTGAAGAGCTTCAGCGATAAGATGAGATCTGGGAATCTCTTCCAATCCACTAAATGGCACTTTGTTAGAAATAGGTATTCCCAAGAGATGAGCATACTCCTCCAACGTAGGCACAAGCTGATAATCAGGAAAAGTGAAGCAACGGTAGAGAGGATCATAAAACTGCACCAATATGCTCAAGAGTCCTTCAACCACATTAGCATACAAGATAGACAGAAGCTTCCCATGACATTGTTTGAAGTCCAAGGGATCTAATACAAAAGATGCTAGCTTCCTTAACTCTTTTATTTTGGGACATCTGAAATTGTACTTCTTAGTGTTCCTTCGTCCATAATCCATGGTCTGAAAATATTTTCAAATAACACCTCAGTTCCTTGAAATTTTTGTGTGATGAATGTTATGATGCGCATGAATACATGAATGCAACAATCACAAATAAGGTATCACACACAAGGCAAATAAACAAAGGTCAAGGGATGAATCAGGTCATTGTCAAGATCAATCATCCATTTTGGTGGATTATGGCTTTCACCTTATCAACATCCAAGTTCCATTGATATTGACAAGACTTGATTGGATCAACCAAGAATCAAGGCTTTGTTGTGAATCACGAGCATGGAGTCGGGGTAAGAACCATCCCAAAGGAGTGAAATAAGGATAAATCCTGTAGATCATGTTCTAAAAAGTTCCCAGAGTCTTAATTCCATCTATCGGTTATTACAGGTTAGGATGACTGACTCATCAACCCATAATATTCTCAAGAGAAACTCGTCTGAGTGTAGTATCGCATAACAACTGTTATCAAGTCTACACTTGAACAGTCTCCGTAGTACGTCCTAAATAGGCCAAGAGGGGTTAAATGTTCTGCAGTCCTCAACTTCTCGGACCCCAAATCAGAGATAGTAATGCCTAACCATAAATACTTGTGTGACATTTCCAAATCCAAAAGGGTCTCCACTGAGCAGATGGATTTCAAGCCAACTTGTTAAGGACTACTCCACACAAGTCGAACATGATTATACCATCCTCTTATCTTAATTGCACTCAAGTTTGGGTTAGAACTTAACTCACCACTCAGAGATCACCAAGCACAACAAGCAGATTATATCACACAAACAAAAATACATACATCAAACATACAATTATATACACATAAAAAAGTAGGTTAAACCCACTGAAGACTACTCCCCAGCAGAGTCGCCACTTAATTTCTGTAGCGGTAAATTCATGATCATCAAGCTATGGATAAGGAAGACATCAAATAACAAGAGTCGCCACCACGCTTTTATTGTTTCCAAGCGAAAAGGTAAAAGTACAAACAAAACCCAAAAATAAGAAGTTTTCAAATCAAAACTAATAAAATGCCAGAGATTACAGGAAAGGGGGTTGGTTACGCAGAGGGAAAGTGTTAGCATCCAAAGTATCCTAGGTACTCCTAGGGAGCCCTTTCTTATGTACATATGTATTTGGTATAAATGATGTTTGCAAGTAAGTAGAATGGGGGGGATGAGAAAAGAATTCATTAATTATATTTTTGTGTTTGACAAGACCTTCGGACTTGTGCCTACTTACTAACATAAAAATGAGGGATAAAAACCTCGTAGTTCGTGATACAAATTTCAAAGTGGATGATTTGCTTTTAACAAAAATTAGGTTTAAAAGGCACAAAGGCCTAAAAAATGGTTTGAATGAATTAGTTATATTTGGATTTTGAAGTCTTTAAGTCCAGTATAGTTAAGTTTATTTACATGTTTATTTAAGAAAGGAAGTTTAAAATGCGATGGCATAAGGCCAAAGTTTCTAGTTTGCAATATGGTCTAACTTTAGAAAAGCAAGTACAAATAAAGAAGTTTTTAAAAGGAGGGAGAGATTTTGAAATTAAAGAAGTGGGGAGGAGATGAAGAGACTAATCCTAAGTATAAATTTAAAAGTTAAGAGTTGAAAAGATTTGTCCAATGGGCTGTAATCCAATAGACAAGAATGTCATATAGAAACCCAAATTCCTTTGGACATTAGAATCAAGCAACAAACAATGTATAGAATATTAACTTGAATAGTAAGGCATCAAATAAAGATAGCCACATCCAAGCGTAGCAACTCCATGATCTTCTTCAAATTTGCCCATGTAGCAGATGAATTCTACAATGCCATAAGTCACAGGTTTAAAATAACAGCTTCACAATGATCATGTTGTAGATGAACTCAAATGGATCTTCAATGATGTATCAGATGAAGTTTCAGATTACAAGCACTTGGTTACATGAAAGTTGGCGTTGGCCAAGTCCTTTGCATAGGGAGTGTTGCCTAAATTCTAAGTCCAATTGTTTCATAGCAAACCAACAGTCCACACAAGATGTTTTTTATGGTTTTGGTTTTTATTATGTACATTAATGGTCAAAGACCACACAAACAAACACAATACACACAATCAAAATACATCACAAAATATGGTCCAAATGGACAAAGTGAAAAGGACATTAACATAAACAATTAGAATGGTATGAATAATGGCAAATGAATAATGCTTAATAATAAAATGCACTAAAGTAAATAAATTGAAATTAAATGTTAGTTGTTAATGAGTTAGAAGTTAGTATTGCTTTTGCTTTTTGTTTTAAGTCATTCTTTGGAGAACACTCAACCCACTTATCACAAGCATGGATCCTTGAACCAAGACATCTTCCAAAGGAAGGAAAAAGGCCAAGTTTCCACACAATACCATGAAAGAGGGAGACTTACAATCTCACTAACTAGAATTTTATGCCTTTTGTATCAAAAATTTAGTGTTATGTTAAGCAATCGTAATTGGACTTATGTAGAAGTCACAACTATTTTAGGTCGGGCAATAGAATCTTGGTGTTAATTCATGTTAGAGACATAGTATATAGGATTATGCTCATGAAACATACCATACACAAAAAGAATATGCAAAAGTGGTGGCCTAATCTCATCCATACCTATGTTGATTTTGCAATCACTAGCCTTAGGATATGGAGATATCATAGGTCCATGATATGAATGCATAAAGAAGGGGAATGAGATGAAGAGGGAGGGGAATGGATCAAAACTCAAATTGGACAAAGGAGTACTTTTACCAAATTAAGATCATTCATTCATTTTGGGAGATGGAATTTACATTCCATCAATCCCCTAAATTCAATGATCTTAACTTAACAAAGTCAAATCAACCTTGACCAAGGCCCAACAACACAAGTCAAACTTATACAAACAATCGAAATGGCTCAACACAATTATTTGGAATTTATTCAATTTAAAAATACTAAAAATAATGCATTAAATTAAATATGGTTTGTCAAATTCCTAAATTCTCATCAAAACACCAAAGAAATGGCCATGAGATTTATCTTAGGTCAAACAAGGTCAAAGGACCTTGGAGAAAAAATTTCAGAATTTTTAGAGATTTAAAAGTATTTTTAAACAATTAAAAATAATCACAAAATCAATTAAATCGTGAAAAATATTAATAATGATCCAAAAAATAATTTTAATTCAAAATATGAAAGAGGATTTTATTTTAAAAAAATTGGTGAAACTCTCATATTTTTTGGATCAATACTAAAATTAATATGAATTAATGAAGATCAAAGGAATAAAATAAAAATCAGAAAATACAAAGAAACGTGGACCACTTGATCTCCCTCATTAATTGAGGTGGCATATCAAGTGGTCACAAGTGTGCTTTCCACCATAGTCACTAGCCAACGCGTAGCACAAGTGGTATTTATAAGCAATGCACGAGATTAAAACAATTTGAAAAGGATCAATGGCTCTGAACCATGCCAACACATCACTGGCGTTAAACCTCTGGTCACCTTCTCAGGAAAACCTCGCCTGACTGGTTCAGTCATCACCATCACATTAATGAAAAAGGAGGACATGATCTGAAAGAAAAAATGGCGTAGAGCACGAGTCTAACCTCAATTTTAACTAACTCCAAATATATAGAAAGATATGAGGAGATGAATTTTAAGGTGTGTCAACTGAGTTGCTTCGATTTGACCTCAAAGCAACTCAATCTTCTGGCCTACATTGTGTTGGTGTAAGCCCTAGAGGCCAATACTTTTGGTACTTGTATCGAATTATTTATTAATAATAAAAGGCATTTTCTTTATTATGGTTGATTAATAAAGTCCCTGGAATAGATAGTCCGTTTAATGTATTAAGTGTGACTTAATCATGAGAACACATTAAACATAAGGATACTATTCTTAAAGTATCCGTAGTCGAGCTTTAGTGTGAAGTGGGATAACATTAAAGCATTAAGACTATTATGTTTGTAGACTGATGATCGCATCTCATGGATCATGGATAAAGAGTTATCAAGTCTTAAACATAGGTATGAATATTAGGAGTAATATTTATACCGGATTGACCCGCTATGAGAATACTATATAGAAAGTTATGCAAAGTGTCATAAGTTATTCTCATGGTGATAATAGTGTATACCACTCTTCGACCTGAAACCACTATGGATCCTAGATGTAGAGTCGAGTGCTTTATTGCTGATCCAACGTTGTCCGTAACTGGATAACCATAAAGACAGTTGATGGGTACTCCACAAAGCATGCTGAGGGACATGAGTGTCCTAGATAGAATTTTCCCATCCTGCGTAACAGGATAAATGTCTATGGGCCCAATATTGAACTGGACAAGGATGACACGGTCTATACCTTGTGTTCAATATAGACATAAGGGCAAAGGGGTAATTATACACATAATTATTATCACAGGAGGTTTTGTCAGATCACATGACATTTTCGTGACTTGGGTAGCAGTGATGTGTTGCTAGATACCGCTCACTGTTTATTATGTTAAATGCGTGATTTAATATAATTGCCAACGTCGCGAAAACCTATTGGGTCACACACAAAGGATGGATTGATGAGAGATAGAATAATTAAGGAACATCGTAAGGTACGGTGTACTTAAGTAGAATACGAAATATGGTAAGGTACCAAATACTTAAGTGATTTTGGCATATTATGAGATATGGGCCAAAATGCACTTAAGTGGGCTTTTTGGCTTGAAACCCACACAAGTGGTTCTATAAATAGAACCCCTTGGGTAGAAGCATTATAACTCACTGAGACAGAAAACACAACTGAAGAGTTGGAATTTCGTATCTCTCTCTCACTCAAAGCCTTCATTCATAACAGCTAGCACTGCGATTGAAGGAATCCGTTCGTGTGGACTGAGTAGAGACGTTGTCATCGTTCAACGTTCGTGATCGCCCTGTGGATCTGTATCAAAGGTTTTGATCATTATCAGAGATCTGCACCAAAGGTTTGAATTGCCACAAGAGGTAACGATTCTATCACTGATCATGCCCATTCGTAAGGATCACTAAATGGAGAAATTTTTAAATTCCGCTGCGCCTTGAATGACAATTCTCCTACAGTGGTATCAGAGCCACTTACGAAACCATGAATCTGATAACTATTTTTGTTCTGTAATAATATGATTAAAGACAGAATGAATCAAAGGTTAAATTGAGATCGATCAAGTTACATATATGTGATATCTGTAATCCTGATGCAAAATACATTATATATGATATAGTGTTCTCGTTTCGTTCATTCAAACCCTCAATGATTGTTTTCCTTTGAGCGATCAATGGTCGTTTGCTTCTTGATCCGACATTAGTATGGTGAAGCAATGACGTGTTGATCAATCATACTGAATTAACAATCGAGATGTGTTTGACGGTCTGAAATTGGTGCATCAGGGTTAGTGACGGCACAAGGGTTGTGTTGTCAGAGAGTTATGCGATTGGGGTTTGATTGCACAAGAGTTGTGTGTTCTAAACACTTTTCCGAACAGTGTTAACCGGTTAACGCGTATGGTTAACCGGTTAACGCAATGCGAAATAATTTTTTTTTTTAATTTTCAAACAGTGTTAACCGGTTAACGTATTTGGTTAACCGGTTAACGCAAGGCGGAAAACAGTTTTCCAAGACATTTTCAAACAGTGTTAACCGAATAACGCAAGGCAGAAAAGGATTTTCTAAAAGTTTTCAAACAGTGTTAACCGGTTAACACATATGGTTAACCGGTTAACGCAAGGAAAAATTCACCCGTTCGGCTAGAAAAAGTGCTTTGAAGTATCAAGTGTTGATACGAAAAACGACGTCAATTTTAAATGAATTGTTCATTAAAAATTTTGAGCAGGGGCGCTGCCCCTTCGACCCCCGACTAACTCTGCGTAGTTTGATCGGTCGTCAAAATTTGATTTGATTTTAATTAATTAAAGGAATTAATAATAATAATAATAATAAAGTGTTTATTATTGTCTTGTGGTGATCGGTTATGGCCTTAGTTTTCCTTTGTTTTGTTTTGGGTTTTTAAAATACGACCTGCGTGTCGTGCCTCTCTCTTAATCTCCCAAATGTAACTTCTTTTCTCATCTCACTCCCTCGTATGTAAAACGAGTTTCTTTCATGTAATGTAATGATATGAAGAAAGCAAAGAAGTCAGTGCCAAAGGAGGACAACCTTGAAGATCTTGCTTGGAGAAGCTTAGATCGTTGTAGGTTAGCTTAGGTTCTCTCATTGGCTTGGGAGAACAATTGCCCTAGGGGCCATAACTGTTTCATTATGTATGTATGTATGTTGATGCAAGTGAGAGACGGTTTATATGATAAACAAGCCGGTGAGATCAGAAAAATTGCAATTCCCTCAAATTAAATATTAAGTTTATGCTTTCCAAGTTTTAACACTCATCAAGACTAGTAATGGATAATGTAGGTTTCGCCTACGCGAGGTGCATGATCTATATATTAGTAAGGTGCGATGGGATAATTGTAATATCCAACTGTTAAAACAATGGGTCAAACTTAACTAAACAAATTATGAGAATATTATATATGTTTGCTTTCCAAGTTTTAGCACTCATCAAGACTGGTATCGAATAATGTAGGTTTCGCCTACGCGAGGTGCATGTTTTGTATTAGTTAAGGTGCGATGGGATAATTGTAATATCCAACTGCTAAAACGATGAGTCAAACTTGATTCTAATTTTCTTATATATGTTTAGAAGCAAGAGTTGGGAATAATCCATATGATGGATTGGTATAAGGAGTTATTCACCCAATTGAAATTTTCGAGAGTTGTATGAGATACAATTGGAAGGAGTTCCTACCTAAATAACCTAGTTTTGTGTAATCCGCCTACGCGAACTTAGAACGAAGTGAAATATGGATCTCGACCCACTAGAAAATCTTCCAACGGGATTTTCCGAATCAGATGATGAGGGTCATTTGTTTTGAGTAAAATAGTGGGAGCATATTTAATTAAAGGCCTAATTGAATATGTCAATGATACTTATATTTTCATTAATCCTCATGTAGATTACCATGACAGCAAACACCTCTAACAACATCCTGCGATCAATCCTTGATAAGGAAAAATTGTCTGGGACAAATTTTCTGGATTGACACCGAAACCTGAGGATTGTCCTCAAACATGATAAAAAGCTGTATGTCTTGGAGACACCTGTTCCTGAAGAGGAACCTCCTAGTTCTGCACCTAAGGCAGAAATAGATGCTTATAAGAAGCATGTCGATGATGCCTGTAACACCCTTCTAAAATACCCCAAAATTTAATTAAAATAACAACATATATCAATCAGAGTAGATATGCAATTAAGGGTGTCACACAAACACTTCACACCATTCACCATGATAACTGTCATGCTCTTTTATTAATTCAAGACATAAAGCATTTGCACAATACGCAGCGGATAGAGATTAATTCAATCATGCAAAACATGTAGCATATTACATGTAAACTGGTTCACAACCAACAATAAAACATTTAAAACATCCCATCCCGATGTTACATCTACCAGAGCATGACCCACTAAGGAACTACACTAGACTCCAAGCTCTAGCTTCTACTCAATCACTGCTCGTTACCTGAAAAATAGTTGTAAGGGTGAGTTCCTCAATCGATATAAAAAGCATTATAGAATATCATGAAATGATAGTAAATAACACGGTAATCACCCTAATCATATCACACATTCAGTAACGGCACATCAACTCAATTATCATACTCAATACCAACACAATTCATACTCATACTCAATGCCAACACAACCACACGTATAATATTGGAATACATCCATTCATATTATACGCCATACATACATTATGCAATGAGACTCCATGCATGCGGTACCGACTATTCGTGAACATATAGTTCACCTCACCGATCAAATCCAGATACGGCTACCAAGCCCACTAGTCCCACTCATTTGAGACCTAGTGACTCACTCACTAATTCCTCACCACGGGAATTAGCTACCACCCCAAGGGCTATGCTATGCACACTAATCACCTAGCATGCAAACATCAACAACAATCTACAAAGATTTACTCACTAATTCCTCACCACGGGAATTAGCTACCACCCCAAGGGCTATGCTATGCACGCTAATCACCTAGCATGCAAACATCAACAACAATCTACAAAGATTTACTCACTAATTCCTCACCATGGGAATTAGCTACCACCATAAAGGCCACAATATGCATGCTAATTCACCTAGCAATGCAACATCATCAACAACAATCCACAATGGACATATGCTCACACTCTAAGCCATAAAACAGTCCATTCACCAACACATGCATAATATATACATTCACAACATTACGCATACTTTCACACATCATCAGCATATTTATCACATAATCATATCATGTCATGCCAATTAATCAATCACAGTATTAGCACACTCTACTAATACCTATACTACTCAAAACAACGGGAAATGATCCCTACTATATCACATACCGATATAGGCCAACCATCAAATATGTACACAACATTTAAATACCAATTTTCCCACTTTTCAACAGTGTTAACCGGTTAACGCCCTGGGTTAACCGGTTAACGCCCTGGGTTAACCGGTTAACGCAACACTGAACACGCTTCCTGGCAATTCACAACAATGTTAACCGGTTAACGCCCTGGGTTAACCGGTTAACGCAAACAGAACAACAATTTTCACAAATCACAACAGTGTTAACCGGTTAACGCCCTGGGTTAACCGGTTAACGCAAGCAAAACAGCAACACTTCATAATTCACAACAGTGTTAACCGGTTAACACCCTGGGTTAACCGGTTAACGCAAGACAGAAAGCTGTTCCTGCGCTAACACGAAGCAGAATGCAGAATTCTCCGCATTTTCCGCCGTTGGAGGACTTCCGGACCTCCGATTCCGATTCCGTAAAAAGCTATACGTTCGGAAAATCACTACCCATCCAATTACAGATTCAATTACGGCTTTAACACAGTTTATTCATCACAATTTTTCAGCATCTAACATCCCAATTAGGGTCAATTCAACGGTTTATCACTATCCATTACATGTTAACCCATAATACCCATTAAACGACGATAAACCCCCCTTACCTGAGTTAATCCGGCAATCCTTTAGCCTCAAGCTCTTCTGTTCTCCAACCTTCTTCCTCTTGCTCTGTCTCTTTGCCCTTTTCCTCTTTTTGAGCCGCTTCTCTGTTTTCACGTGAAAACTCTTTTTACCAAAAATGAAACTCTTTTTCCTTATTTCCAACTTATATATTTTCCAATAATTATTATTCCAATAATAATAATAATAATAATAATAATAATCCAATAATTCCAATTATTTAATTAAATTAATAAATATAATATTAACTTAAATTAAATAATTATCTTATTTTTATCGGGGTGTTACAACTCTCCCCCACTAAAAGAGTTTTCGTCCTCGAAAACATACCTCAAGCGAATAACTCCGGATAAGACTCCTTCATCTGACTCTCAAGTTCCCAAGTCACATTGCCACCTGCTGGTCCTCCCCAAGCTACCTTCACCAAGGCAATCTCTTTACCCCGCAACTGCTTCAACTCTCGATCCTCGATGCTCATAGGTGATGTTTCAACAGTCAGGTTATCTCTCACCTGTACATCATCTATTTGGACCACATGCGACGGATCAGGAATGTACCTCCTCAACTGAGACACATGGAAGACCTCATGCAAATTCGCAAGTGACGGCGGTAAAGCGATACGATAGGCTACCTCCCCTATCCTCTCCAAAATCTGATAAGGACCAACAAATCGAGGTGTCAACTTCTTCGACTTCAAAGCTCGACCAACCCCAGTTATCGGAGTAACACGAAGAAACACATGACCTCCCTCTTGGAACTCAAGTGCCTTCCTCCTCTTGTCGTGATAACTCTTCTGACGACTCTGAGCAATCCTCATCTTCTCCTGAATCATCTTAATCTTTTCCGTAGTTTGTTGAACAATCTCCGGTCCAACCACAGCACTCTCACCGGACTCATACCAACATAAAGGCGTCCGACATCTCCTACCATATAAAGCTTCAAACGGTGCCATACCAATGCTCGAATGAAAACTATTGTTGTAGGTAAACTCAATCAAAGGTAAGTAACAATCCCAAGCACCTCCCTTTTCCAAAACACAAGCCCTCAAAAGATCCTCTAGTGACTGAATCGTCCTCTCAGTTTGACCATCAGTCTGCGGATGATATGCAGAACTCAATCTCAGCTTAGTTCCCAAAGCCTTCTGCAAACCTTCCCAAAACTTCGATGTAAATCTAGGATCTCTGTCCGAAACAATACTCGACGGAATACCATGCAAACTTACAATCTTCTCAATATACAACTCAGCTAATCTCTCTAACGGATAATCCATTCTGATCGGAATGAAATGAGCCGATTTTGTCAATCTGTCGACAATCACCCAAATAGCTTCAAAATTCTTAATTGTCCTCGGTAAACCAGAAACAAAATCCATACTGATACTATCCCACTTCCACTCTGGAATAGCCAACGGTTGCATTAGCCCAGACGGCTTCTGATGCTCAATCTTCGACTTCTGACAAGTCAAACAAGAATAAACAAAACTCGCAATTTCTCTTTTCATTCCCGGCCACCAAAATAACTTTTTCAAATCATTATACATCTTCGTAGCCCCAGGATGAATACTCAGGCCACTACGATGTCCTTCCTCAAGAATACTCTTCTTAAGTTCGGTAACATCCGGAATACACACCCGATTACCAAATTTCAAAACACCATTCTCATCAACTCTGAATTCACCACCTTGATCTTGATTCACTAGAGTCAACTTATCAACCAAAAGCACATCGGATTTCTGACCCTCTCTAATCTCATCCAGAATACCACTCGTTAACTTCAACATTCCCAATTTAACACTATTGTGAGTACTCTCACACACCAAACTCAAGTCTCTAAACTACTCAATTAAATCCAATTCCTTAACCATTAACATAGACATATGCAATGATTTCCGACTCAATGCATCGGCCACTACGTTTGCTTTACCCGGATGGTAATTCAAACCAAAGTCATAATCCTTCAGAAACTCTAACCATCTTCTCTGTCTCATATTCAGCTCTTTCTGATCAAACAAATACTTTAAACTTTTATGGTCACTGAAAACCTCAAATCTTGACCCGTACAAGTAAAGCCTCCATAACTTCAGAACAAATACCACAGCTGCCAACTCTAAATCGTGTGTCGGATAGTTCCTCTCATGAACCCTCAGTTGTCTCGAAGCATAAGCTATAACCTGCTTATTCTGCATCAACACACCACCCAAGCCCAACAATGAAGCATCACAGTAAACCTCAAATGATTCCGACGAACTCGGTAATATCAGAATAGGAGCAGTATTTAACCTTCTCTTTAACTCTTGGAAACCTTCTTCACATTTTGAGTCCCAAACAAACGCTTGCCCCTTTCTGGTCAACATCGTCAACGGTAACGCCAACTTAGAAAATCCCTCAATGAATTTCCTATAATAACCAGCCAAACCAAGAAAACTCCTTATCTCAGAAACTGACTTCGGAGCTTCCCACTTAGATACCGCTTCTATCTTAGAAGGGTCAACAGCAACACCACCTCTTGAAATCACATGACCAAGAAAGCTAACCTCTTCTAACCAAAATTCACACTTAGACAGCTTAGAAAATAACTTCTTTTCTCGTAGAACTCCTAAAACCACTCTCAAATGCTCAGCATGCTCTTCTTCAGATTTCGAATACACCAAAATATCGTCAATAAACACCACAACAAACTTGTCTAGATACGGATGGAAAATCCTATTCATATACTCCATAAATACCCCAGGCGCATTAGTCACACCAAAAGGCATTACAGAATACTCATAATGTCCATACCTTGTTCTGAAAGCAGTCTTCTGAATATCCTCAGTTTTCACACGTATCTGATGATACCCTGATCTCAAATCTATTTTGCTGAACACACTCGCACCAACCAACTGATCCATCAAATCATCAATCCTCGGCAAAGGATACCGATTCTTGATCGTCACTTTATTCAGTTGCCTGTAGTCCACACACAACCTCATAGTACCTTCTTTCTTCTTAACCAATAACACCGGTGCACCCCACGGTGACACACTCGGACGAATAAATTTCTTATCCAACAGATCTTCCAACTGACTCTTCAATTCAGTTAACTCAACAGCAAACATACGGTACGGAGCCATCGACATCGGCCTAGTACCAGGTACCAAATCAATCGAGAACTCAACTTCACGCTCTGGCGGTAATTCATTCACTTCTTCCGGAAACATATCAGGAAAATCACACACCACAGCTAGATCGCAAATCATCAGTTTATCTTTAGCCTCCGAAGTCGCTAACAGCATAAACAACTCTGCCCCATCTGCTACTGCCTCATTCACCTGCCTCGCTGATAGAAACAAACTCTTTCCTTCCTCAATCTCAGGAAAAATCACAGTCTTATCAAAACAATTGATATAGACTCGGTTAAACACCAACCAGTTCATACCCAGAATAACATCAATCTGCACAAGTGGAAGACACACTAGGTCCATCCCAAAGTCTCTACCAAAAATACTCAAAGGACAATTTAAACAAACTGAAGTAGTAGTCACTGAACCCTTCGCAGGAGTATCAATCACCATACTTCCATGCATCTCAGATATCTCTAACTTAAGTTTCACAGCACAATCCAAAGATATAAAGGAATGAGTCGCACCTGTGTCAATAATAGCTACAAGAGGAAAGCCATTAATATAACACGTACCTCGGATCAAACGATCATCTGCAGAAGTCTCAGAACCCGATAAAGCAAAGACCTTGCCTCCCGACTGGTTCTCTTTCTTCAGCTTAGGACACTGTGGACTGATATGACCCACCTCTCCACAGTTGAAACAAGTCACAGTCTTCAACCGGCACTCTGCAGCCAAGTGCCCACCTTTTCCACACTTAAAACACTTCTTCTCATTACTGGTACACTCATGGATACGATGTCCAGCCTGACCACATCTGAAACACTTAGCAGGGGCACTGGAGTCTCCCCCACTAGGCCTCTTCATCCCACTCTGTCGCTGGAAACCTTTGCCAGCTGCATACGGTTTCCCACGATCATTCTGATTCTTGCCTTTCCTATCAACCCTTTGCTGATAGCTCTCCTCTCTGGCCTTGGTATCCTGTTCAAAAATCCTGCAACAGTCCACCAGGTCAGAAAACACTCTAATCCGCTGATACCCAATAGCCTGCTTGATCTCGGGATGTAACCCATTCTCAAACTTCACACATTTTGAAAATTCCCCAGTAGCCTCGTTATAGGGAGTGTAATACTTCGACAGCTCTGTGAACTTAGCAGCATACTCATTAACAGACCGATTGCCCTGCTTCAATTCTAAGAACTCTACCTCTTTCTTTCCTCTAACATCCTCTGGAAAATACTACCTCAGGAATCTCTCTCTGAACACAGCCCAAGTGATCTCAGCATTCCCAACAGCTTCCAACTCAGTGCGGGTAGCAACCCACCAATCATCTGCTTCTTCTGACAGCATATGCGTACCAAACCTGACCTTCTGGTTATCGGCACACTCAGCCACTCAGAAGATCCTCTCGATCTCCTTCAACCACTTCTGAGCACCATCGGGATCGTATGCTCCCTTGAACGTTGGAGGATTGTTCTTCTGGAACTCACTCAGTTGACGAGCAGCTCCCATTCCCACAACATTCGGATTTCCCCCAAGTACTCCAGCTAGCATACCCAGAGCCTCAGCAATCGCAGCATCATCTCTACCTCTTCCAGCCATCTCTATTCTGAAAACCCAACAAGCTAAAACAATAAGTACTGATAGGGTTACACAACACCTATCACGTACAGGGAAACAGAATAATTACGACTCGACTCGACCGACTATGCTCTGATACCACTAATGTAACACCCTTCTAAAATACCCCAAAATTTAATTAAAATAACAACATATATCAATCAGAGTAGATATGCAATTAAGGGTGTCACACAAACACTTCACACCATTCACCATGATAACTGTCATGCTCTTTTATTAATTCAAGACATAAAGCATTTGCACAATACGCAGCGGATAGAGATTAATTCAATCATGCAAAACATGTAGCATATTACATGTAAACTGGTTCACAACCAACAATAAAACATTTAAAACATCCCATCCCGATGTTACATCTACCAGAGCATGACCCACTAAGGAACTACACTAGACTCCAAGCTCTAGCTTCTACTCAATCACTGCTCGTTACCTGAAAAATAGTTGTAAGGGTGAGTTCCTCAATCGATATAAAAAGCATTATAGAATATCATGAAATGCTAAGTAAATAACACGGTAATCACCCTAATCATATCACACATTCAGTAACGGCACATCAACTCAATTATCATACTCAATACCAACACAATTCATACTCATACTCAATGCCAACACAACCACACGTATAATATTGGAATACATCCATTCATATTATACGCCATACATACATTATGCAATGAGACTCCATGCATGCGGTACCGACTATTCGTGAACATATAGTTCACCTCACCGATCAAATCCAGATACGGCTACCAAGCCCACTAGTCCCACTCATTTGAGACCTAGTGACTCACTCACTAATTCCTCACCACGGGAATTAGCTACCACCCCAAGGGCTATGCTATGCACGCTAATCACCTAGCATGCAAACATCAACAACAATCTACAAAGATTTACTCACTAATTCCTCACCACGGGAATTAGCTACCACCCCAAGGGCTATGCTATGCACGCTAATCACCTAGCATGCAAACATCAACAACAATCTACAAAGATTTACTCACTAATTCCTCACCATGGGAATTAGCTACCACCATAAAGGCCACAATATGCATGCTAATTCACCTAGCAATGCAACATCATCAACAACAATCCACAATGGACATATGCTCACACTCTAAGCCATAAAACAGTCCATTCACCAACACATGCATAATATATACATTCACAACATTACGCATACTTTCACACATCATCAGCATATTTATCACATAATCATATCATGTCATGCCAATTAATCAATCACAGTATTAGCACACTCTACTAATACCTATACTACTCAAAACAACGGGAAATGATCCCTACTATATCACATACCGATATAGGCCAACCATCAAATATGTACACAACATTTAAATACCAATTTTCCCACTTTTCAACAGTGTTAACCGGTTAACGCCCTGGGTTAACCGGTTAACGCCCTGGGTTAACCGGTTAACGCAACACTGAACACGCTTCCTGGCAATTCACAACAGTGTTAACCGGTTAACGCCCTGGGTTAACCGGTTAACGCAAACAGAACAGCAATTTTCACAAATCACAACAGTGTTAACCGGTTAACGCCCTGGGTTAACCGGTTAACGCAAGCAAAACAGCAACACTTCATAATTCACAACAGTGTTAACCGGTTAACACCCTGGGTTAACCGGTTAACGCAAGACAGAAAGCTGTTCCTGCGCTAACACGAAGCAGAATGCAGAATTCTCCGCATTTGCCGCCGTTGGAGGACTTTCGTACCTCCGATTCCGATTCCGTAAAAAGCTATACGTTCGGAAAATCACTACCCATCCAATTACAGATTCAATTACGGCTTTAACACAGTTTATTCATCACAATTTTTCAGCATCTAACATCCCAATTAGGGTCAATTCAACGGTTTATCACTACCCATTACATGTTAACCCATAATACCCATTAAACGACGATAAACCCCCCTTACCTGAGTTAATCCGAAAATCCTTTAGCCTCAAGCTCTTCTCTTCTCCAACCTTCTTCCTCTTGCTCTGTCTCTTTGCCCTTTTCCTCTTTTTGAGCCGCTTCTCTGTTTTCACGTGAAAACTCTTTTTACCAAAAATGAAACTCTTTTTCCTTATTTCCAACTTATATATTTTCCAATAATTATTATTCCAATAATAATAATAATAATAATAATCCAATAATTCCAATTATTTAATTAAATTAATAAATATAATATTAACTTAAATTAAATAATTATCTTATTTTTATCGGGGTGTTACAATGCCAATGAAATTGCTTGTCTCATGCTGGCTACCATGAACTCAGAATTGCAAAAGCAACATGAGAACATGTCAGCGTTCGATATGATCAAACACCTGAAGTTGCTCTATCAAGAGCAAGCAAGGCATGAGAGGTTTGAAGTTTCAAAAGCCCTTTTTCAAAGCAAGTTAGCTGAGGGAACCCCTGTAGGTCCCCATGTACTCAAGATGATTGGGTATGTGGAAAACCTTGAGAGATTGGGTTTTCCCCTCAAAAGGGAACTTGCAACTGATTTGATCTTGCAATCGTTGCCAAATAGTTTCAGTCAATTTTTCCTAAATTTCAATATGATTGATATGGACAAATCTCTTCCTGAACTGCTCGCCATGTTAAGAACTGCCGAGCAGAATCTGAAGTCAAAAGGGAAGTCCATTCTGATGATCGGAAATCGAAAGAGACAGAACAAAAGGCCCACTAAGCAGAGTGATAAGGGGAAGGGCAAGGAAGTTTCCAATCCCAGATCCACTGCTGCTTTGAAGCCTAATGGAGGCATATCAAAAGAAGGCACCTGCTTCCATTGCGGTAAGACCGGACACTGGAAGAGGAACTGCCCAAAGTACCTGGAAGATAAGAAGAATGGAGTAGAGACTTCAACTTCAGGTATTTTTGTTATTAATTTATCTACTTCTGCATCATGGGTATTAGATACTGGATACGGTTCTCACATTTGTACAAATATGCAGTAACTAAAAAGGAGTAGAGATTTGGCAAAAAGGTGAAGTCGACCTACGAGTTGGCTATGGAGCAAAGGTTGCTACTTTAGCCGTATGAACTTTTGTATTGACTTTACCTAGTGGTTTAATAATTCAGTTAGAGAACTGTTATTATGTACCTGCAATTAGCAGGAATATTATTTCCATTGCTTGTTTGGACAAGTTTGGTTTTTCATTTATAATAAAGAACAATTGTTGCTCAATTTATTTGAATGATATATTCTATGCTACTGCACAAATGAACAATGGACTATATGTCCTTGATCTTGAAATGCCTATTAATAACATTAATACAAAATGGTGAAACCTAACGAGTTAAAACCAACTAGGTAAGAATATTAAAACTCTTCGATCAGATCGAAGTGGTGAGTATTTAATCCTAGAGTTTGATGACCATCTAAATAAGTGTGGGATCCTATCCCAACTTACTCCTCCTAGCACATCCCAATGGAAGGGTGTATCTGAGAGAAGAAATCGAACCCTATTGGACATGGTCTGATCCATGATGAGTCACACCAATCTTCCAAACTCCTTTTGAGGACATACACCATTGACATCAGCTTACACACTTAACCGTGTTCCATCCAAAAGGTTGAAAAGACACCATATGAGATATGGAGTGGTAAGAGACCACATATGTCTTACATGAAGATTTGGGGTTGCGAAGTTTATGTGAAACGACAAATTTCAACTAAGCTTAAGCCCAAATCTGACCAATGCTTATTTGTGGGGGTATCCTAAAGAAACAAGACGATATTACTTCTACAATCCTTCGGAGGGCAAAGTGTTTGCCGCTCGAACTGGAGTTTTTCTAGAAAAGGATTTTAATGCCAAAGGAACCAGTGGGAGGAAAGTAGAGCTTGAAGAAATTCAAGAATCACAAAGCATCAATACACCTATGGAGGAATTGGAGCAGGAAACACAAGTAGTTGTGTAAGAGCAACCTGCTCAAGTAGAACAAGACCAGCGTAGGTCAGGCAGGATACGTCACCTACCTGAGATATATGGATATCTGATCAAGGTGATGTATTACTCATGGATCAAGATGAGCCTGTGACCTACTCATGGAATCTTCGCCTTGATGAAACAGTAAAACTGTATGGATTCATCAAGAACGAAGATGAGCCTTGTGTCTACAAGAAGGTTAGTGGGAGCATGATCGTATTCCTGGTATTATATATAGATGACATATTACTCATTGGAATCGATATCCCTACCCTGCCACAAGTAAAGTCTTGGTTGGGGAAATGCTTTTCTATGAAGGACCTGGGTGAAGCAGCCTATATATTAGGAATCAGAATCTATAGAGGTAGATCACAAAACTGCTTGGCCTAAGTCAGAGTACATACATAGACAAAGTGTTGAGACGCTTTAATATGAATGATTCCAATCTGGTTATGTGTTTTGCTTAAATGGTGGCATTGTGAGCTTGAAAAGTTCAATGCAAGATGCAGTTGCTGATTCTACAACCGAGGCCGAGTATATTGCTGCCTTAAATGCAGCAAAGGAAGCTGTTTGGATCAATAAACTTGGCATAGTCCCTAGCATTGTGGATCCCATTGGTCTCTATTATGATAACAATGGTGTTATCGCACAAGCTAAGGAGCCTAGATCTCACCAACGATCCAAACACATACTTAGGCGTTATCATCTCATTCGAGAGATAATAGATAGAGGAGATGTGAAAATATGTAAAGTACCTACACTTGACAATATAGCTGACCCACTAACAAAGCCTCTTGCGCAGCAGAAGCATGATGGCCATACTAGATCAATAGGCATACGGGGTATGTCTGATTGGCTCTAGTGCTAGTGGGAGATTGTTGGTGTAAGCCCTAGAGGCCAATACTTTTGGTACTTGTATCGAATTATTTATTAATAATAAAAGGCATTTTCTTTATTATGGTTGATTAATAAAGTCCCTGGAATAGATAGTCCGTTTAATGTATTAAGTGTGACTTAATCATGAGAACACATTAAACATAAGGACACTATTCTTAAAGTATCCGTAGTCGAGCTTTAGTGTGAAGTGGGATAACATTAAAGCATTAAGACTATTATGTTTGTAGACTGATGATCACATCTCATGGATCATGGATAAAGAGTTATCAAGTCTTAAACATAGGTATGAATATTAGGAGTAATATTTATACCGGATTGACCCACTATGAGAATACTATATAGAAAGTTATGCAAAGTGTCATAAGTTATTCTCATGGTGATAATAGTGTATACCACTCTTCGACCTGAAACCACTATGGATCCTAGATGTAGAGTCGAGTGCTTTATTGCTGATCCAACATTGTCCGTAACTGGATAACCATAAAGACAGTTGATGGGTACTCCACAAAGCATGTTGAGGGACATGAGTGTCCTAGATGGAATTTGCCCATCCTGCGTAACAGGATAAATGTCTATGGGCCCAATATTGAACTGGACAAGGATGACACGGTCTATACCTTGTGTTCAATATAGACATAAGGGCAAAGGGGTAATTATACACATAATTATTATCACATGAGGTTTTGTCAGATCACATGACATTTTCGTGACTTGGGTAGCAGTGATGTGTTGCTAGATACCGCTCACTGTTTATTATATTAAATGCATGATTTAATATAATTGCGAACATCGCGAAAACCTATAGGGTCACACACAAAGGACGGATTGATGAGAGATAGAATAATTAAGGAACATCGTAAGGTACGGTGTACTTAAGTAGAATACGAAATATGGTAAGGTACCAAATACTTATGTGATTTTGGCATATTATGAGATATGGGCCAAAATGCACTTAAGTGGGATTTTTGGCTTGAAGCCCACACAAGTGGTTCTATAAATAGAACCCCTTGGGTAGAAGCATTGTAACTCACTGAGACAGAAAACACAACTGAAGAGTTGGAAATTCGTATCTCTCTCTCACTCAAAGCCTTCATTCATAACAGCTAGCAATGCGATTGAAGGAATCCGTTCGTGTGGACTGAGTAGAGACGTTGTCATCGTTCAACCTTCGTGATCGCCCTGTGGATCTGTATCAAAGGTTTTGATCATTATCAGAGATCTGCACCAAAGGTTTGAATCGCCACAAGAGGTAACGATTCTATCACTAATCATGCCCATTCGTAAGGATCACTAAATGGAGAAATTTTTAAATTCCGCTGCGCCTTGAATGGCAATTATCCTACACATTGGTATGGCTCCAAACAACCAAAGATCCAAGAGAATTGATGAGAATTGAGTGAGAATCAAAGAGAAGAAATTTTCGGGAAAATACCTTCAATGTTGTGCAGAACATGCTCTTCCTTGCTTCAATTCTTGTTTGATCTTGCTCCAATGACTTGCAGAAGTGGATTAGGAATGGAAAGAAGCTTTGGATCCTGGAGTTTTTGAATCTACAAACAGTGAGATTCAAACTCAATTTTCAAGTGAAAATTATCAAGTTTTCCTTTGAATTGTGAGGGTTTGAAGAGAGGGGGCAAAGTTGGCGCGCAAGGATCCTTTCAAATGATCTCAAAGGATCCATATTTATAGCATTTGGAAGTGTTATTTGCACACTTGAATTTTCTTCCAAATTTTGCAATGTCATGCACAAACTTGCATGGGCGTGTAGAGGCCCGTGAAGTAATTCAATTAGATCAAATGGATCTAAAATGAGGTTGGAATGAAGCTTGAATGGCAAGGCAATGTTATGTGATCATTTGGACTTTGATTTCCACCAATGATGCAGGCATGTTAAAACCATATGCAACCCTAGCAAACTTGGTCCAAAATGAATGAATTAGGACTCTTTGGAAAGCTTAGATCAATAAAAACAACTCTTATGTTGAACACTTTTCCATTTGGAACTTGGATCAAAGTGAATTTCGAGGTGGAAGTTTGTAAATTTCAACATGTTGAAAAATTTTCTAAGTGTCAAGCCATATACCTCAATGTTCCACCTTACTAAACTTTTGATGTAAGCTCCAAATGAGAAAAGTGTATTCATCAAAGTTGTAGCGCTTTCAAAGACCATCAAAATGGTCACAATTTGAGATCATTTGGATTTATAATGAGAGAGTTATGCATTTTTGAAGTTGTGGAAAATCACTTGTTCAATAGTATTGGTCCAAAATGACCTATAATGTATCCTCATATCATATGCTCATAAAAGTTGATTTAACTTTCACTCCAAACATAAAATTTGAAGTAGACATCTTGAATTTGATTGTGCAACTTAAATATTTCATCTCATAAAAATCGAACAAGTTATGGCTTTGGGAAGTTGACTTTCAAGTTAGGGTTTAGACAAAATGACCTATAATGTTTCAACATATAAAATGACTTTCCAAGCAAAATTAGCTCTAAACTTCAACATGAAAGTTGTTTGGAATGTCATTTAGAGTAACATTTATCTTGGAATAATTTTCATATGGTGAAAATTGTAGGAGATAGGGTCTAGGGAGACCCGATTTTGATTAGATGAATTCATCTGGCCAACCACCACCAACCAACTTGCTAACTTGAAATTCTCTTGACTTTTTAGGCTCATGGTGGATCACATATGCATAAGATGATTAATTTTGGAGTGTCCCTTGATAAATTCGATCAATTGGTGAGGAAGCTTGTTGAAGAAGTTACTTAGGAGACCCAGACAAACTAGGGTTTCCAAGGCAAATCAACTCCAAACTCTTGAAGAAAACTTGATCAAAATAACATGTAGAGATCATGGGGACACATATATGATGCTTAGATACTTTGTTGATCAATCCTTGGTTGTTCTCTTAAACATGAGGGTCTTAAACCATATATATGAACTTGATAGACCAATGAGGACCATGCCCTACCTACAAAAGAGTTAGGCAAATACAAAGACATATTTTTGGTATTTTGGTTAGTAAAATGATAAATATACAAGTATGATACAATCACATGGTGCTTGGTGATCTCTCCCAAAACAAACCCAATGAAAAAAGGGGTAAGGAGGATGCCAATAAGACATCTGGCTGAAGAAAACCTGCTATGAAAGTGATGCATGAACTGTAATGTTTTTGATTATTTAAATTTCAAGGAACATATGAAGTTCTATTTGCAAATATTAAATAATAACAATAGTAACAATTTGATTGACCATAAAGTCTCTTTTTATTCATAAAATTTGGAAGAATTACACTGAGTATAACTTCAGAAACCAAAATACAAATACAAGAGAAAAGGAAACTAATCATCCTAAGGACCCCTAAGCAACTGTATCAGATGATCTAGCTGCGGGCACATACTTCCTTCAGATGCGTCGAATCTCGAACTCAAAGGATTCCTTCATCTGAGCTTTCTCAAGGACAAGCTGATCAATAATCTTCTTCCAAGCACCAGAAGGTTGAGGCATACTAGAGGAAGGTAGACCTTTCGGCTCCCTCTGTCTCTTCACTGCTCGTTCCTTAAGAAGTTCGAGAAGCACATCCTTATCTTTCGAATCAAGTTGTAATTCCTCATGCTTTTGGCTGAAAGCATGGAACCACTCTTCCCACATATCTCTCTCCTGCTTCATCTTGATGAGTGCGTCTTCCAACTCCTCTACATCTTGGTTAGGGAGAGTTAATGGCTCATCCACAACCAAATACATAGGTCTTTCACAAGTGTACGGCATCTTTAGTTCCAAAGCTCTTTTTTTCACCCAAAAGATGTAAGCTTCCAAAGCTACAAAGTTGCACGGACCAAGCTCGGATCTTCCTTTCCTAAGCACCTTATGCCAAGAATGTATCATCCTCTGCTAAAAATGTTGGGGATCTTTACCCTGTTGATATAAAAGACCTTCTAACTGTGTGTTATTAGGTTTGTCTCTCAAGGGGAACCCAAGTTGACGACGAGCCAAAGCAGGGTTGTAGTTGATTCCTCCTTGTGTACCAATGAGAGGCACATTATAGAATTCACCACAAATATCAATAATATCCAAGTTACTCAATGCAGAATCATACCAAACAATATCATCATTAGTGAGAGACATGAGTCTCTGAGACCACTGTAGATATTGTTTGTTCTCCAAGAAAGCATGCGTCTGAGGCAAATGCAAAATAAACCACTTGTACAGAAGAGGAACATAGCACACAATAGTCCTACCACCTTTAGAATTCCTTAAATGCAAAGAGAAATACATGTCACCCAACATAGTAGGAACATGATTCCTAATTAAGAAGATTCTAAAGGCGTTAATATCCATAAAATCATCAATGTTAGGGAACAAAGCTAGACCATAAATAGGCAATACAAAGATGGCTTCAAAAGCATCCATACTACCGGCTTGAGCAAAGACATTAGCTTTTCCTATGAGGAACTCATAAGTCAACCCAAGGATACCTCCTTTCTTCACTAAATGACCATCAATCTCATACTTCTTCAAATGAAGAGCTTCATCTATGATATGGGATATGGGAATCTCCTCCAATCCACTAAAGGGTACCTTGTCAGATACGAGTATTCCCAAGAGATATCCGTACTCCTCTAACGTAGGTACTAGCTGATAATCGGGAAAAGTGAAGCACTAGTAGAGAGGATCATAGAACTGAACCAAAACACTCAGAAGTCCTTCAACCACATCAGCAGATAACACGGACAAAAGCTTCCCATGATGTTACTTGAAGTCCAAGGGATCTTATACAAAGGATTAAAACTTCCTTAGCTTTTTCAAATCAGGACATCTGAAACTGTACTTATTAGTATTCCTTCGTCCACAATCCATGGTCTAAAAATATTTGCAAATAAGACTTCAGTTCCTTGAAATTTATTTTCCTGTGATGAATCTTATAATGCACATGTATGCATGGATGCAACAATCACAAACAAGGAATCACACACAAGATGAACACAAACAAAGTTCAAGGGATGGATCAAGTCATCATCAAGATCAAATATCCATTTTGGTGGATTATGGTTTTCACCTTATCAACACCCAAGTTCCATTGATATCGATGAGAAAGTAATGCCTAATCAGCTTCTACGGTCCTCAGCTTCTCGGACCCCAAATCAAAGAAAGTAATGCCTAACCACAAATGACCTGTGTGACATTAGTAACTCTAAAAGGGTATCCACTGTGCAGATGGGTCTTAAGCCAACTTGTTAAGGACTACCCCGGACAAGTTAAACATGACTATACCATCCTCCTATCTTAATTTCACTCAAGTACGGGTTAGAATTTATCTCACCACTCAGAGATCACCAAGCATAACAGACAGATTATATCATACAAGCAAATATACAAACATCAAATATACAAGTATATACACATAAAAAAGTAGGTTAAACCCACTGAGGAATACTCCCCAGCAGAGTCGCCACTTAATTTCTATAGCGGTAAATTCATGACCATCAAGCTATGGATAAGCTTAACATCAATAAAACTAGAGTCACCGTCGTGCTTTTATTGTTTCCAAAGGAAACACTACGCCAAAAACTGGAATAGACAGCGCATCTTAGAGGGCGCTTTATTACAAAAGCGCACTCTAAAGTGAAGAGAAAAAATAAGGAGCGAACAACTGGAATAGACAACGCACTTTAGAGGGCGCTTTTGTAGCAAAGCGCCCTCTAAAGTGAAGCGAAAAAATAATGAGGAAATGGAGGGACACCAATAGAGGGCGCGTTTATGAAAGCGCCCTCTAAGGGTACCCTTAGAGGGCGCTTTTAAAAAAGCGCTCTCTAAGTCCATGTACATTTCCAGTTTATAAGGCGCTTTTGGAAAGCCTTAGAGAGCGCTTTTAGAAGCGCCCTCTTATGCCCCCTTTAGAGGGCGCTTTTTTTACACAAGCGCCCTCTAAGGTCCCCTTTAGTAAACATTAAAATTATAACATATACTGCATGTCTCTTTATTTTCCCTCACTATATGCTATTTCGTTTATGTAATTGGGTTTTCTCTCTACTGCGATTACTCTCGTCCTCCGTTTGTTCTCCCTCCCTCACCGTCGTCGTCGTCGTCGCCTTTTTCTGCTGCTGCATTCACGTTCACTGAGTTATCTGCGTCCACCGTCGCTGTTCACTTTCTTCTCCATCGTTACCGTCACCTTGAAGGTATTTCTCTCAATAGTTTGTATTTTCAGGTGTTTGATTAGGGCATTTTCTAAACTGAGTTTTACATTTTGTGCATTATGTTGATTAATGTTGTTTAGGGCAAACGAGCACTATATGATGTTCATGAGCACCTTGTTGAAAATCATTTTTTGTTATTTTTTTGTGTATGGTTTTAATCACTGAATGTTGTATGTTGTATGGTTATGTAAGGTTTTTTATTTCTGATTGAAAACTGATGTCATTTGGAGTGTGTTTGAGCTTGTGCTTGGAAGTTTGATGATTATGGATGCAAGTTTGTTCATGTTCCAAACACCATAAGTTTGCATTGGTCTTTTGTATGCAGTAGGTGTGTGTGAGTTTGTATTCAATAATGATGAAAAAAAGAGAGAGTTTAGATTGTTGTAACATGAGAGAAATGGAAGGTATATGAATGTGTTTTTTGTGTAGCTTCACGAATATGGTCATTGTCTTACTTGGGTCTTATTGAATCATTTCTATATTACAGATAAAATGGCTAGTAACCAAGACGATACCCATGACGCGAGTGGATCACGTAACAATGTTGAAAATGAAATCAAACGAGGATTGACTGACTGTTATGAAGTCAATCATTCGCGCAAGAGACAAGGGTGAAAAATTCGAAGTACATTGGAGTGCTGAAGACCAACTAATTGAGCCTAACGGTTCAATGCTGGCAAGTTACATTGGTTTCCTTGTTCGACAACATATTCCGATTACATGTGATAATTGGAGAAGTCCGGAATTGAAGGTTGGCAAAGAAAAAATATGGTCTGAGATACAGGTACTTACCATATATTGTTATATGTTTTTTTTGTTGACTATTTGTTGACCATATATTGTTATAATATTACTTATAATAACACACTCCATGTGTATGTTTTTTAGAGATCCTTTCACATCAATGAAAGCCGGCAAAAATATTGTATTCAATTGGCCGGAAAAAGACTCCGAGGATTTCGATCCTTTTTGTCCAACAAATTTCTCAAGGATGAGGAAGGAAAATTTGTTGAAGCAGAACGGCCAATGAAGTATGCGGAGATTATTTCAGCCGAAGAATGGGATAACTTTGTCGCCAAACGAAGAAACGAAAAATTCCATGTAATGTCTATTAATTATGGTATTATACAATTGTTAAGTTACTTGATTCTGATATGCCTTAAACTTTTTTATCCAGGAAGTAAGCGACAAAAATCGGAAAAGGGCATCAAAACCCGCGTATCCGTACAAAAAAGGGCGTACGGGATATGCACGGTTACAACAAAGAATTGTGAGTATATTCAAATGCTATGAGCTTATACATTGTCACAATATGTTATAATTGATGATCTTATAATCTGATGCAATGTGTAGCTAGCCGAGGAGAAAAGTGATGCAACATCTCTTCTGGAGCACGTATTGTGGACGGCTGCTCGGGTTGGGAAGGATGGGGCTGTCGTTGAAGCGGTTCAAAATGTTTATGACGAATGTGTAAGTATATATAACATTATTTCTTTAATTTTATCGAAAAATTTGTTAGACATATAATTCATTTTTAATCTCCTCTAATAATATTTCAGGAGACTTTATCCCAAACCTTACCTTCAACCGAGGTCCAGGATTGCAGGAACCTACTTAGTCGAGTACTAAATGTTCCTGAGTATTCCGGTCGTGTGAGGGGTAAGGGTTTTGGTGTGACTCCGTCGTCATTTTATAAAAAACCAAAAACAAAAAATCCTACCAACAAAGAGGTGATGGAGACCTTGGCGGAGTTAAGGGCACAAGTACTCGAACTGCAAAAGGAGAATGCAAGGTATAGAGAGGAAAGGCGCGGTTCCGAGGAAAAAGATACTAGTGACCGAGCTAGTATCAATTGTCAACCGAAATTTCCCGAGGTAATTATATATGTTATTATGAAATTAAAATAGCACTTTTTTACTTGACACATATACACGTTAACAATAACATATTTATTATTGGTTTAGGGCATTACACCTTGTCAGCTGTATCTATCGTCACCAACTTATCGCATAGTTGGCAAGGGAAAAGTGCACAACACTTCGGGTGAATTACTTCACCATAATCCCCTCCCGGTGGGATATATGAAAGTTTCGGTTGACCTTGTATTAGATACGGACGCGCTTCTACCATTACCTGACGTTGTTTCAGAGACAACGTTGATGCGAGATGCAGTCGGATCCTTTGTTGGATGGCCGTCAGATCTAATTTTCCCAGATGCCGAGGTATATATGTTCTAAATGATTATGAATATTTAGTATTCACATTTCAATTCAGCTACAATTATGATATTTAATCAATCCTTATTACATGGTAATGTTAGACTCCTACAAGACCCACACATAAAGCTGGTAAAGGGATTTCAAGACGCATCGAGTCGGTTGCATCTCAAAAAGAGGTACAAATATATATACCCATTGAATTATATACGCAACAATTCTGTTGCATCACAAAAAGTCATGATTTAATTTATATGAATTTTTAGGTTCCCGATCGAATGTTGAGAAAAGCTGGTAAGGATATTCCAACGAAGTCCGGGACAAAAACAAATCCTAAATCTCAAAAAGAAGTACAAATATATATACCCATTGAATTATATACACAACGATTATGTTGCATCACAAAAAGTCATGATTTAATTTATATGAATTTTTAGGTTCCCGGTCAAATGTTGAAAAAAGCTGGTAAGGATATTCCAACGAAGTCCGGGACAAAAACAAATCCTAAATCTCAAAAAGAGGTACAAATATATATACCCATTGAATTATATACACAACGATTCTGTTGCATCATAAAAAGTCATGATTTAATTTATATTTTTAGGTTCCCGGTCAAATGTTGGACAAAGCTAGTAAGGAAATTCCAACGACGTTCGGGACAAAATCTCAAATTATGATGCGTCTTGAGAAAATGGTGGAAGAGTCAGATATTATGCACGGCGCCATCCGTAGTGTAGATATGGATGAAGGTGTTTTCGGAATTGCTCATTCTGAATTAATTGCAAAGGAGGACATGCAACAACTTTTTGAACACTAAGAATTGGGCATCGCTGTCATTCATACATACATATGGTACTCCGATCAATCTATTATTTACTTAGTTGAACAATTTATTTACACATTTCAATGAGTAGTCTAATGTTTATTATGTTTCTATTTAAGGTATATGTATGACACATTGATGCGGGGAACTGAATTTGTAACCGATTCAATTTTATTGCTGCTTCCCGTATCAACACAATGTTTATAACGAAAAATCCAACATCCGTAATGAATGAACTAGTCGATAGATTCATGGTGGCCGGCGATAATACTACACCCAGTTTGTATTTTTTACCGTTTAATTCTGGCAACGGGTTAGATTTTCTTTCTAATAATTTCATTCTAATCTATGTATATCTTTTACGTAGAAAATTTTCATGCATCTAAATTTTTGTTTTATTTTACAGTGGTCACTGGGTGTTGGTTGCTATGGATCTTTCGAGACTAATGGTGTATTATCTCGATTCGTTACCGGGTAATTGGAGTAAATATCCGAGTATGAAGAAGACGGTTGACGCGTAAGTGAAATTCCCCTAAATATTCGTGTGTATTTGTATATTTAATTATGTCTGTCAGATTGATCTCAATATATGTTTTTATTTTGTTAGGGCAATACTAAAATTTAGATCGAAAAAGAATTATCGTAATAGGAAGGACATTACCTGGGTCAGAGTTCAGGTATATATTAAGTTTCTTATTTTTGCTTATAATAGTGTTTGTTTTTTACTTATAATAGTGTTTGTAAGAAATTAACTATATATATATATATATATATATATATATATATATATATATATATATATATATATATATATATATATATATATATATATATATAATATATATATAATATAACTATATATATATATATATATATATAATATATATATATATATACTATATATATATATATAACTATATATATATATATAACTATATATATATATATATATATATATAACTATATATATATAACTATATATATATATATATATATAATTATATATATATATATATATATATATATATATATATATATATATATATATATATATATATATATATATATATATATATATATATATTATATTGTTTTGTTTTTCTGTATAGTGTCCTCAGCAAAACAATTCGATCGATTGCGGATTTTTTGTATTTAGATTTATGAGAGATATCATTGCGTTGAATCGTATAGACATCCCAAAAATGGTATGGAATAATAACTTAGGGTTTATTTTAATATTATCGGATATTTCATCTAATTTGTTACTAAATCATGAATATGTTTTATTCTCTTAATTGTAGTACTTTGACAAATACAAATCTTATTCAAGAGCTCATTTGGATGAAATGAAGGATGAATTGTGTCAATTCATTATTGATCATAGAATCATATAGGTTGTAGTGTTTGTACATATATGTATGGAATGTTGTTGTACATGCATGAATATCAATATATTAATGTTGTATATATGGAGGATTAATGTTGTATATAAATGGATTCATGTTGTATATATCAATGGATTAATGGTGTATAACATTGGATTAAAGGATGAAATCAATATGAATTTTACACTTTTGCAGCATGCGAACAGGTTCCCAATTAAATACCCACTGTTTTTCAAACAATTTTTTTTAAAATAACTAACACTTTAGAGGGCGCTTTCTGTAGGAAGCGCCCTCTAAACACTTTACATTGACAACTTGAGAGGGCGCTTTGTCCAGAAAGCGCCCTCTAAGGTGGCCCTTTATGGACCACTCCAGAGGGCGCTTTTTTCTGAAAACGCACTATAATGTGACCCTTAAAGGGCCACTTTAGAGAGCGCTTTCTCCAGGAAAACAAAACGCTGTCTTTACCTATGCCAGCGCCACTTTAGAGGGCGCTTAAAAGCGCTGTTATAGGCCAAAATAAGCGCCCTCTTTTCCCTTATTTGGCGTAGTGAAAAGGGAAAAGTACGAACAAAACCCAAAGATAATAAGTTTTCAAATCAAAACTAATAAATGTCAAACATTACAGGTAAGGGGGTTGGTTACACAGAGGGAAGGTGTTAGCACCCAAAGTGTCTTATGTACTCCTAGGAAGCCCTTTTTTATGTGTGTATGTGTTTCTGGTATAAATGATGTTTGAGAAAAAATAGAATGTGGGGATGAGAAAATAATTAATTGATTATATTTTTATGTTTGACAAGACCTTCGGACTTGTGCCTTTGTACCAACATAAAAATGAGGGATCAAAACCTCGTAGTTCGTGGTAACAATTTCAAAATGAGTAAATTGCTTTTAATCAATAGATTAAGTGAAAAGTGCCCAAAGGGCCAAAAATTTGAATGAAGTTGTTAGTTCTTTTTGTCTTTTGAAAATTTAAGTCAATATGATTAAGTTTATTTACAAGTTTGATTTAAGAAAAAGAAGTTCAAAAATTCAATGGCATAAGGCAAAAGTTTCTTCTTGAAATAAGGTCTAAGTTTGAAATCATAAGCAAATAAAGTTTTTGAAAGGGGGGAGAGATTTGAAATTTAAGAAGTGGGAGGAGATGAAGAGGCTATCCTAAGCATAAAATTAGAAGTAAAGAGTTGAAAAGATCTGACCAATGGGATGCAATCCAACAGACAAGAATGTCATATAGAAAACCCATTTTCCCTTTGGACTTGGAATCAAGCAATAATCAACAAGAAATTAGCAATATCCAAATACCAAGAAGATCATGGCATCAAATAAAAATAGCCACATCCAAGCAAGCAAATCCCATAGCTAGAAGTCTTCTTTGTCTTCTCATGTATCAGATGATATGTTCCTTTGATCCACTGAGAAGAAAGCATCAGACATAAGATTAAAATAATAATTAGCACCAAGATAAAGTAAAATATGAATTCAGACAGAGTCCAAGGCTTGCATCAGATGAAGGCTCAGTTTATAGTCACTTGGTTCCAAAATGTTGGCATTGGCCAAGTCCTTTTTGCACAGGGAATGTTGCCTAATCCTAAGTCCAAAAGTTCAAAGCAAGATCAACAGTCCACCAAACATTTTTTAGGGGTTTTATTGTTTATTAAGTGTTTTAAGGTCCTGAGACCACAAATAAAATCAAAATGCACAAACATATATATATACAAATCACAAGATATGACTCAAATAAGCAAAGTAAAAATGACATAAACATAAACAAGTTAAATGAAATGTAAATGGTAACGAATGATAAATGATTGGAAATTAAATTGCATACAGTAAATGACTTGAAAGTAAAACAATATTAATAAGATTTAGTCAAATGTTACTTAAGTGTTGGTGGTGTTTTGCTTTTTAATAGATTAAGGCATTCTTTGGAGAACACTCAGCCATCCATTCACAAGCATGGCTCATTAAACCAAGACATCTTACATAGGAAGGAAAAAAGGTCTAGTTTCCACGCAATACCATGAAGGATGGGAGACTTACAATCTCACTTACTAGAATGTTATGCCTTTAGGGTCAAATTTTTCTCTACATTAAGCAATCGTAATTGGACTTGTGTAGAAGTCACAAATATCTAAGGTCGGGCAATAAAAATTTAGGTGTTAATGAATGTTAGAGATTTGGTATAATGAACCAAACTCCTAAAACATACCACACACTAAAAAAAAGATCAAGAGGGATGAACCTATCTCATCCATACTTGTATTGGTTCATCTGACACAAGGTCATTGATGAACCAATTAGCCTTAGGACATTTGAGATTTCATTGGTCAATGAAAGGAATGGGAAATAATAGGGATGAAGATAAAGAGGGAGGGGATTGAGAGAAACACAAATTGGTCATGGGAGGAATTTTATCAAATTAAAATCATTCATTCATTTTGGGAGATGAATTATACATTTCATCAATCCCCTAAATATTTTGTTTAGTGTATGTCTCTGTGCCAAATAAGAAGTTATCCATAAGGTTTGTCAGAAGCTCTATCGTGGTATGATAGGCTTTTTTCTCTGTTTGACTGCTACACGTCCTGATATTTTGTTTAGTGTATGTCTCTGTGCCAAATTCCAATTAGATCCTAGAGAATCTCATTTAACAGATGTTAAAAGAATACTCAGGTATTTGAAAGGAACCCCTAACATGGGCCTGATGTATGAGAAAACATCAGAGTATAGACTTTCTGGTTATTGTGATGCAGATTACGCAGGGGACATAATGGAACGTAAAAGTACATCTGGGAACTGTTAGTTCTTGGGAAAGAATCTGATATCCTGGGCCAGCAAAAGGCAATCAACCATAGCTCTATCCACTGCAGAAGCAGAATATATTTCAGCATCACTATGCACTACTCAGATGCTCTGGATGAAGAATCAACTAGAAGATCTTCAGATCTTTGAAAGTAACATTCCTATCTTCTGTGACAATACTGCCGCCATCTGTTTAAGTAAGAATCCTATTTTGCATTCCAGAGGTAAGCACATAGAAATAAAACATCATTTCATTAGAGACTATGTTCAGAAAGGGGTAATAACATTGAAATTTATTGATACAGACCATCAATGGGTTGGTATTTTTACTAAACCCCTTGCTGAAGATAGATTCTCTTTTATCTTGAAAAATCTAAACATTCAAAATTGTCCAGAATGAAATGTGCCTATCAGATAGCAAAATAAGACTCTAAAGTAAACACCTGGATTCTGTGCCTGACTCTAATGCTACTACCAGTTAAAAGTCATCTGAGTTAGAAATCTCCAGGATCCAACCCTTTGGTATTCCTGAAGATCAGATAAAGTAACACGTGGTACATCTTGTGTCTGACCTTGGAACTTCTAGACAGTTGTCTAGCATTAATCAAGAAACAGACTCTTGATATCTCCTCGAGCAGTGTGCTGATTTGGGGATTAGACTTTCATCATGAGTTGTAATCATTATTCTCTAAACGTGAATACTTGGTTAACGTGCTGCATTCAATTTCCTATCTGTTAAACTCAACCTTCTTCTGTCGTTTTTCACGCACCCTAAATGGGTATATTCATTTCACAAACTACACTTGCACACTTTCACACTCACGACCTCACAAAACCCTCTCTCTCAGTTCTTCATCTCCTTCAAAGGTTTTCTGCAGTTTTCACCAAGTTCTTCAACATTGATCATCATCTTCAACCGTTCTTCATGGATTCTCAACAAAAATCAGTGTACAATTTCTCCCAACAGATGAACTCAACAGAGCAAGCACCCAGTTCTAGCCAACGAACCACTGCAACCATCGGCGTCGTCTCAACTCCAATCTACAGGGAACCCCACATTCTTAATTGTGATCCCCACATTCATCTAGCAACTCCATTTGATAAGCTTGAAGTTCTTTGGGAAACTTTGGTTGATTTCGCAAACATGAAGCGCAATGGCGTCGACCTCACTGAAGAACTGAAAAAGCAAGGGTGGGAAAATTACTTTCAACGCCTCTATGGCCCTGTGTACACGAATCTGGTGAAGAAGTTCTGGCAGTTCGCAGACTCAGATGATCACTACATTGTCTCCTACATTCTGGGAGTCAAGATAGTCATCACTGAGAAATCAATTGCTTCTCTTCTGAACATGGAGAAGACAGGAGGAAGACACATCTACAACATAAATCCTAGGGAAAAGTACTTGTCCCAGGAAATAAACCCTGCCATCTTCCAACAGAGTGCTGAAGGCAAGCATTCCAAGAACAAGGAACTACATCAGAACCTCCAGGTCTGGCTGAAGATCATCTTAGGCACCATCCATCATCGTCCTGCTTCAAACTCTTCTGACTACATCAACACAGATCAGAAGTGCATCATGTATTGCATTCACAAGGGTCTGAAACTCTGTCTACTTGCACTCCTCTTCAAGTACCTCATAGATTCAGTTAAAGACACCAGAAACAACATGAAGACAAGGAACTACATCCCTTTAGGGAGATTGATATCTGATGTATTGATCGAGAGTGGCCTCGTGGACCATCTGATTCAGCTAAGACTCATGGAAGATGTCACCAATGACACTGGAATACCTCTGAATGCTCGGAATCTAAAGAGCATGGGAATCATTGATCAAGTCAGAGCCAAACCAACACTTGATACCTCCTGGGAAGCACTCAAAGATCAGAGGGAGATTCCCAACGGACTCTACTTGTTCTCCAAGATCGACCCTCCAGAGGTAATAACCTACTATCTAGAGGATCTGTACAAGCAAGGGGGGGATATCACTAAATTCTCAGTGGACTGGCTACCTGAGCATCCATCAAACTTCATGAAGAGGATACGAGAGCCCTCTGAGAAGTCCAAGAAGGCGAAGCAAGTTAAGCTAGGAGAATTATCTGGATCAAGACCCCCAGTTCCTCTGGTTGCCTCTCCAGGTAAGTTGTATCTCTCCCTCCCTCTGTCAAAATTAAACCTATTGCTTCTTCTCTTCCCCAAACAACACCCATATACACCTCTGCCGAAACTCCTCCCTCAACCACCAGATCTTCTAACCCACCATCTCTGAAATTCAACCTCGCCACCATAAAATTTACATGTTTCAGAAGCAGAAATGCTGAATGAAACCACCTCACCATCATCATCACCATCTCCTTAATCCCCACCTTACTACGAACTCTCATCTGATATTGAACCATCTGACCCTCAATCCCCCACTCTGGCTCAGCTCTAAGCCCGTGCTCTGGCCTCTCAAAGGCAATCACATCCTGACCCTGAACCTGAAGTCACTTCCCCACCTCCAGAACATGCAAATCCAATCACATCTGAACCACAACCATCTGAACCAACCCACTATGAACCACAACCATCAGAACCAACCCACTCTGAACCACAACCATCTAAACCAACCCACTCTGACATACCACCACCCATAACTTCCACTGACCCAACACCTCCCACACTTAATCTAAGTGCCCCCATCTCACCCTCCTCACCCTCCCCAGCCTCTGCCAATGAACCAGAAACTACCATTCCTACCCTTGAAGAAGCAATTAAGGTTTTTGCAGAGTCTTCAGTTAAAAAGGTCAAGTCTCTGACCATCAACTCTGGTATTAGTGATGATCCCTCTACTGTAAGGATTCACTGGAACAGAGTGATAAGTTGGATGACCTCTGAAGCCTTCAAGCTGAAAGGCCTCTCTGAACAAGTCCGCAATGACTTCATCAGAGACGCTGAGGTCAGACTCCAAGAGAGCCTAGCTAGAGAAGCTGAGGAACGGGCAAGGAAGGAAGCTGAAGACAAAGCGCATCTAGAAGAACTTCAGAGGATCAAAGAAGCTAAAGCAAAGGCTATTGTTGATGTTGTTGCTGCTGAGGCTGAGGCAAAAGCTAAAGCCGACACTGAAGAAGCAACTCGCATTGCTGGAGAAGCTGCTGCCAAAGCCAAAGCTGATGAACTGACTTAGGGGGAGCACTCCAACTCTGGGTTCGTCCCTCTGGTCCTAAAGACTCTCGAAGAACTGCAGAAAGAACAACAGATAATTCGAGCCAGACTTGATCAACAGGACTCTATCAACGTTAACATTCAGAACATGTTATTCCAGCTGCTCCAGAGGATGCCTCCTCCTCCAAACCCTTAGGCAACTAGGCTATTTTGCTTGTTGCTTTCTATGTTTTGGTGTCTACTTCTTGCTTTCTGCCTTCTGACTTATGTGATTATCTGTAAATGCTTCTCTATCAATATCATCTTTTTTGCTGCTATGTCTTTTTGATTCTGACAAAAAGGGGGAGAATTAAAACAGCTCTGATGAAAACATAACTAATTCTTCTCAAGCACTGAAAACATTTTCTATAAAATCAATGACTTAAGATATGAAGGAAAGTAGTTAAAAGCACCAAACCATGGAAGGTCCGGTAAGAACTTCTGAGCTATCCAAAGATCTAACTCAAGGGGAGCCCTCTGTACTATCTGATCTAAGAGTTCCTTTAAATGTTTCATCTTTAACTTGAACTATTTTTTCATCATCAAAAAGGGGGAGATTGTAAGAACAAAGTTGGTTCTACAATATATCTCTAAGATTTTGATGATAACAAAAGGATGAAACAAAAATGGCACTCTAACGAGATTTTTTCTTAGTGTACAGGACTCTGAACATTTACGCAGGATTTTGACCATACATCGGATATAATATTACATCAGATATAAAATATTCGATGACTAGATGCCACTCAGAAAGGATGCGTCCAGAAGGTTCTGATTCTGATCAACGCAGATACCAGCACAACTTAAGAAGTCAAAAGTGCCGATAAAAGACTACTAAATCCAGACTCTGATACTTAAGAAGTCTAGAGCACTGAGAAGCTCTGATGAAGTCATACACAACCATCCTCTGAAGACAAACTCTGATATATCAAGAATCTGACATAGACTCGCCAGTCCAGAACGCGTAATGAAAAGAATCTTAATATGGAAAGAAAGTATTTCAAGAAGGGAATAATGAGGCGTGGAAAACTGTTTTAGAAAGAAACAGGGAGAGTAATGACATTAATTATTCTTCAATGACCAAGATTATGTCATCACTCCAACGGTCCTTCACAACGACTATATAAAGGACGGAATACCTCACAAGAGAACACACCTGAGACACACAGAAATCTCATTCATCCTCTCTCATTTTCACAAGCTGTTGCTTTTACGTGAAAAGCTATTGTTCTTATATTTCTGTAATATTTGCTTTTTGTTAGAAGCACTTTACACTACAATTTACTCTTGCTTAAACTACTTCCTCAAGTGACTCTGCGCAGTTTGAATACTTAAGAGGACTAAGAGATTATTCTCTTAGAAATTTGGTTGTATAATCTTTCAAGATTAGTGGATTAAGTCCTTATTGAAGGCGAAATCACCTTGAAGTTTGGACTTGAGAAGTTGATCAGTCAATTCATCTAACTATTTTGAAATCCACTGAGACCTGAATTTTGATGTGTTGGTCAAATGGAGATGACACCAAGAGAAAAAATGTTCTTAAGAACCGTATGAACAACTTTCATGTTCATAGAAATTTATTTTAAGCTTGGAAAGTCATCATCCATTTCAGAACATTATAGGTCATTTTGACCGAAACCCTAATTTTGGGTCAACTTCCCAAGGAGATACCTCTCTCATTTTTTATGATTTTGAGGTGGGATCAAATGCATTGGAAATTTTAAGATGTCTAATTAATTTTTTATGTTGAACAAATTTTCATAATCCTAAAATAAATACATGTGATATTGCAAAACATTATAGGTCACTTTGGGCCAAAGGCATTGAAATGTGAAAAAATCCAACTTCAAGTGCCCATAACTTTCTAATAAAAAATCCAAAGGATGCAAAATTTAAGTCCAAATTTATTGCATTGAAAAGATCTACAACTTTTATGTTGAAGGTTTTGTCATTTGGGGCTTACATAATTAAAACATAAGGGCTTGAAGTTAGTCCATTTTGGAAATTTTCACATGCACATGTTTTGCACCTTGAACTTTTATGGCCAATTTTCACAAATTTCCCACTTCCAAATGAAGTTTTGTTCAACATAACAATTGATCCTCATGTCAAGACCTTTCCAACCATTACCCACAAGGCCAAGTTTTATTTTTGGAAGAGGCATTTTCGAAGAGGGGAAGATTTTGGTGCAATTATGGAAACTTGGTTGAAACTCATTGCACACTCCAATTACCTTACATTTGCACGCCCATTTCAGATCAAAATGACTTAAGCTTGCAATTCCAATTAGATTTGGTCCCTCCATGCGCCTGTACAGGCCCATGCATGGAGGCCCTTATCATTCATGCACACATAGTTTTCATGCTTGCAGCTTGCATTTGCTATAAATAGAGGTGCATACCTCCATCATAAACCAACCTGAAGGCACCTGATATGCTACAAAATTGAATCCAAAACCATATCTAAAGGAGTTTCTCTCTTTCACTTTCAATTTTCAGATCCAAATTTCAATCTCCTTGGTTGTTCTTTGGACTTCAATTCCTTAGCCTCATCTCCTCTCCATCTCCAGAGCAAACTATAACCAAGAGTGATGAAGGATTGTGCTCCATAGATCTATATTTCAAAGGGGGATGTTCAAACTTTTCTTCTTCGAAACTCATTGATTATTGCTTGTTTCTTGTGTTTCTTGGCTTGGCTGAAGTCCTCTCATCAGAGGCGTTGGAATTGTGCTTTTAATTTTGCAAAATCATCAAGTTCAGTTTGAACTCCATTACTTTCCTCTACTAATTTCTCTTCCTATAGGGATCTAGAAGGAAAACCAATGGTACATGGGTGATGTACATCACCCCAGCTTTCCAATGATATGAGGATCGCTTCATTTGGTTAAGATTTTTTGTCTGCAACTTTGGCCGGAATCCTTGGCCTCGCCGGAGAAGACGGTGGTGTACACCACCATCCGTTTGCCAGGTTAAATATGGACCCTTGGATTTGATTTCCAGATCTAATCTCCACCTTCCATCTTTATGACTTTATTTAATGCAAGGTGTTTCTCATTGACTTGGACTCATGGTGAGCGCGCGCCTGTGGACCATTAGATGTGCCAGGTCAATTAATGAGATTCCATCCAACGCACGTGGTTTTTTCTATTTTCTGATTTAATCCATTTTATTTCTTTTATTTCATTTATTTCATTTTATTTCAAAAAATCATAACTCTTACATTTTAATTCCAAAAAGTATAGAACCAATTGCATTATTTTTCTTTTAATCCCTAGTTTCTAAAAATGATTTTTAATATTTTTTATTTTATCATTTGATACTTTTTATGAATTTTCTCTTTTCTGGTTATTTTTAATTCATTTTAAATAGTTTTCAATATTCAAAAAATACAAAAATATTTTCTTAACTTCTTTGAATGATGATCGATCTATGAAAAATATTCTCATTAATTTATTAATTGATTTGAGATTTATTTGAGATTTATTTGAGATTTTAGTTCAATTAGGTTATGTTTTATTCATTTTTAATTGTTTAAAAATAGTTTCTGGTTTCTAAAAATGCTGAAATTTTTTGTCAAACTTTGTTTGACCTTGTTGAACTTAGGATGATCCATTTGGACTTTTCAAAGTTGATTTGAAATGGATTTGAAATTTGACCTTTAATTGTTTATTTTAATTCAAGTATTATTTTAATTTTGAAAAATACCAAAAATATTTTATTTGTTTCTTGACTTCTAAGTTTCATTTTGCTTCTGTTTACTATTGTTTGACCTTGATTCCATTTGTCTTTGGTCAATGCACTTTGATTATCTCATTTGAATTCCATTAATGTACATTCTTATTCATCTTCTTCTTCATCTTTTTCTTTTTGATCAATGAGTTAAAGATTGGTGGTTAGCCTTGATGTATAGGAGGTTTAAGCTTCCTTGGTTCAAGTCTAATTCATCTTGATCAAAGATCAAGTGAATGGCTTTGCATTAAGGATAGGTTTCTTCTTGATCAAGCAAAAAACCTAAATCAATACAAGATCATTCTCAATTTCTTTTGGCATGGCAAGTTGTAGGAGCTTGGCTTACTAGTCAAGGTCTCTAACTTGTGTTTGTTGCCTATATTTTATTGACCGGCCTCAGATAGGTGTGACTACTACATTAGTCCACTTACGATTGCTTAACATAGCGCTAAATTTCCCTATGGCACACTAACATTAACTATTGACCATTAACTTTTAATTCAAGTCATTTAATTCTTGCAATTTACTTTATGCAATTTAATATCTTGTACATATAATTCATTTGCTTTTTCCCCTTTGCTCACTTGAGCTCATGTTTATGTTAATGCAATTTGCCTTTTGCTCACTTGAGCACATAATTGTGTATATACTATTGTGCTTGTATTTTGTGTTGATTGTTGTGAACCAAATGCAAATGGACAAAAAGACTTAGATTCTAGGACATTCCCTATGTAAAATGGAGTCAAAGGGAAACTAGGCCTCATGCCTTTAGAGTGCTATAAATGTCAAAGAGCAACTAGGCTTCATGCCTTTAGAATGCTTAATCTTGAAGAGGACTTTAAAAGGACCTAATATCTAAACTCACTCTTGTCCATTCTTTGTTTGCATTATAGAATTACTTTTTTGATGTGTGTGTTCTTGTGCTAGGGATTTCAACTTGAGCCAAATTGAAGAACCATTGTCATGAACATCCAAAGTGAGAGATACAAAAGCCATTGGATGATTCCTAGGAGCTTGTTTTGATTGTGTGCTTGATTGCTTGAGTATTTGCTTATTTGCTTGCTTATTCCAAAGGATGGGAGCTAATTGGATCATTGTTATGATCTCAAGAAGGGAACTCCATTTGTGGTTTTATTTCTCTTCCTTCATCTTTGTATGTTTAGGACTTAGCCATTCTTCTTCTTCCCTCCACTCTAACCCAAGCCAAAACCTTTGTGCAAACATTTAACATTTGTTTTCAACATTAGAAACCTAAGCATTATGCTTTTGATTTTCAAACTTCTTTTCATAACACTTATTTTGAATTGAATTCTTAAGCCAACTTTGACCATATTTTGTAAATACTTTTCATTGGTAAATACAACTCACTCAATTGTTTTATGGTTTCAAGGGCCACTTTTTTTGCCAAAGCTTTTCATAAACATTAGCTATTAGGTTTGACTTATCCTTGAGGTTGATATAATACTCACCTATATCCTTGATGAGTGACTATAAGACTTCCATGCTTATTATAGGGTTAACCCCTCACTAGCATGTTGAAGCTCTCCTCGCATGGTGGATTTGTGGTTTTAGGTTGAGTTTCCTCCCTTTGATAACGAAAGACCTTAAGGCTTTTGGACCAATCAATTCACCAACTTCTTTTGAGATTTCTACCCCGAACTACGAGGTTTTGATCCTAATCTTTTTTAAGATGGTACGTAGGCAATGGGTTTATCCATTCAAACACAAAATTGCAAATAATTTGTACATTCTTCTCTCATCTCCCCAATCATGTTTGCACAAATAATTTTTCACAAATACCAACCTACCTTACAACAATTGTGAAAAGGGATCCCTAGGAGTACCTAGGATGTATTGGGTGCTTAAAACCTTCACATTGCATAACCAACCCCCTTACCCCGATCTCTGACATTTTTATTAGTTTTTGATTTGATAAAACTTCTCGGTTTTTGTTCGCTTTCTAACCTTTCCTTTGGATAAATAGAAGTGCGGTGGTGACTCGAATTGTATGATTTACTTTTGATTTAGTCAATAAATCTAAAGGTAACGAATACCCCGCTACAAAAAAGTGGTGACTCTGCTAGGGATCTTTTGCCTAGTGGATTTTTCCTACTTTTCATGTTTTGTTGTATTGTATTGTATATATTATTTTGTGACATATTTTTGTGTGGAGTTATTCTTTAGCAAGTTGACTTGCAAGCCCATTCACTTGGTGGAGGTTATGTTGGGATCAATAATGTCACACGAGTAGTCGTGGTTAGGCATTACTCTTTCCAATATATGCCTTAGAAGCCAAGGACCTTAGTTTACCAATCCCATCTTGGCCTATTTTAGGACGTAGTGTGAAGTTCGTTCAAGTGTAAGATTTGATACGATTGTTACGCGATACTACACTCATAAGAGTCTCTCTTGAGAATATTTTTGGAATACGAGTAGTCGTTTATCCGATGATATCCGAAAGATGGGATGATGACTATGGGAACCTCTTGTAGAACATGACTGGCAGGTTTAACCCTAGTACACTCCCTTTTGGGTGGTTCTTAACAGAGACTCCATGCTCGTGACTTGCAACAAACCCTTGATTCATGGTTGATCCGTTCTTGTATATCCTTAATATCAATGGAACTTGGATGTTGATAAGGTGTAAACCATAATCCACCAAAATGGATGATTGATATTAAGGATGACTTGATCCATCCCATGACCTTTGTGTGGTGTGATTTGCTTGATCCTTGAGTGTGATTGTTGCATCCATGTATTCATGCATTCATACCCATCCACATCATCAACAATAAGAAAATTTTCAAGGAACTTAAGAGGTCTATTTGCAAATTTTTAGACATGGATAAGCCAAGAAGGAATACGAAGAAGTACGGTTTCAGACAACCCGACTTGAAAGAGTTAAGGAGTTTGACATCCTATGTATTAGACCCCTTGGAGTTCAAGGCTCGTCATGGGAAGCTTTTGTCTAATCTTGCTACTCAGGTGGATGAAGGTCTGTTGAGCGTATTGGTGCAGTTCTATGATCCCTTGTATTGTTGCTTCACTTTTCCAGATTTCCATCTTTTGCCTACGCTTGAGGAGTATGCCTATCTTGTGGGTATACCTATTCTAGATTAGTTGTCGTTCAATGGCTTGGAGAGAGTTCCTACTTCTCAAGAGATTGCTGATCTGTTGCATATAGATGAATCTATTGTGGGTGCTCATATGACTACCAAAGGTGGAATTCAAGGTCTCCCTTCTGAGTTCCTCATTGCTCAAGCTACTTTATATGGGAAGGCCATGATTGAGGATGCCTTTGAGGCCATATTTGTACTTCTCATCTATGGGCTAGTGTTATATCCCAACATCGACAAGTTTGTGGATGTGAACGCCATTAGGATTTTCTCTACTCTTAATCCCGTTCCTACTCTGTTGGGTGACACTTACTTCTCTTTTCATATGAGGATTGCAAAGGGTGGTGGTACCATTGTGTGTTGTTTTCCTCTGTTGTACAAGTGGTTTATTTCGCACTTGCCACAAACGGTCGCCTTCAAGGAGAACAAAGGATGTCTACGGTGGTCCACGAGACTTATGTCTCTCACTAATGATGATATATTTTGGTATAACCGTGTATTTGATGGTGTGTAGATTATTGACTCTTATGGTGAATTCTCCAATGTGCCTCTTCTTGGCACATGTGATGGGATTAACTACAACCCTGTTTTAGCACGTCGTCAGCTTGGGTTCCCCTTAAAGGATAAACCTAATAACATTTTGTTAGAAGGTGTGTTCCTTCAAGAGGGTAAAGATCCCCAAGGCCTCAAGGGCAGGATGGTCCGCGTTTGGCGCAAAGTTCATAGGAAGGGAGGGAAAGAGCTTGGTCCGAAGAATTGTATTACTTTGGAACCCTATACCTCATGGGTTAGGAGGAGAGCTTTTGAGTACCTTATGCCTTATGATTATCTAAGACCTGCACCTTTAGTTATGGCTGGGCCTTCAACCCTCCCTGATCAAGGAGTAGAGGAGTTGAGAGACGAAGACCGTTCGCGTGCTTGGATCCGTGAACGAGAGGAGCTACTTCAGCAGCTTAGAGATAAGGACACGTTGATAGATTTTCTTGAGCATCAGGTTATCGACGAGCCTGATGATATGGTGACTTCTATTCTTCCTCAGTCTTCCAAGTTTTGGAAGAGGAAATACGATCGACTCGCCAAAGAGAAGGCAGATATGGAGGCAGCGTATGAGCGAGAGGTGAAGAGGATTCGTGCAGCTTATCTTCTAGTCTCGAGAGCTTTGGACGATTGTTTCTAGGGTTCCATAGGATGCTCATTTTCCTTCTCTCTTGTGTTGTATTTGGTTACCAAGACTATACTTCTTTGGTGTAAAAATATTTTCCAGATATTATTGATACATGTTTAAATGATTAATATTTCCTATATTTGCAAATAGAACTCTAAAAGTTCCTCTGATTAAAAATAAATCATATGCACAAGCATTGCATGCATCATGTGCATAAGCAAGTTTTGCTACAGGCTTCTTGTTCAGTGGTCTAACTCTGTGTTCTTCATTTATTTTGAAGACAAGCTAACGCACTGGTACTACACCAGAGCCAACTTTTCAAGACTAATGGATCACCTAGAGCAAGAGAATAGGGAATTGAAGGAGGAAGTGGCCAGATTGACTGCCCTGATGGAGTCTTTCATGGCCGCCCAAAGCCAGTCTTCTCCAACGCCTTCAACTCCTCCCCTAAGGACGATCATCTCTGAGATTGCCTCTTCAACAGTGCCTGCTGCCAGTGCCCACTTCTCACCTACTGCCATGCCAGCCGGGTTTCCTTGGGGGATGCCTCCCAATTTTGTTCCTGAGGGTCTCGCCCCAACGTTTGCTTCTCTACCGGCATCTAGCCCGGTCCTTGTTGTGCCACCTCCGGTCGTGCATACTATGGCCAGAGTAGATGACACCATTTATCATTCTGAGCCATCTGAGGGCCCAAACGTGTATGAAAAGATGGATGCTATGAATGATCAATTCCTTGAGCTTCGCAAGGAACTCAAAACTCTTAGAGGGAAGGACCTCTTTGGCAAGTTTGTTGTTGAACTTTGCCTAGTACTAAATGTTAAGATCCCTGTAAAATTCAAAGTGCCTGACTTTGAAAAATACAAGGGAAATACTTGCCCTCTCAGCCATTTGGTCATGTATGCACGAAAGATGTCGACTCAGACCGACAATGATCAACTCCTCATTCATTATTTCCAGGACAGCATGGTTGGTGCCGCCCTAAGATGGTACATGGGTTTGGACAACGCGAACATCCGCTCCTTCAGCGACCTTGGCGAAGCTTTCGTCAAGTAATATAAATATAACGTGGATATGGCTCCCGATAGGGATCAATTGAGGGCCATATCCCAGAAGGATAAGAAAACTTTCAAGGAGTACGCCCAGAGGTGGCGAGAATTAGCTGCACAGATTGTGCCTCAGCTGGAAGAGAAAGAGATGACCAAGATCTTTCTGAAGACCTTGGGTTCATTCTACTATGAGCGGATGATTGTCAGCGCTCCTTCTGACTTCACCGAGATGGTGAATATGGGGATGCATCTGGAGGAAGGAGTCAGGGAAGGGCGCCTGACTAGAGAAGAAGGCCCTTCTGCCAAACGATATGAGGCGTTTGGAAAGAAGAAAGATGGTGAGGCACATGTTGTGACCTCCCATGTCAAATCTAGAAGACCCTCTATGAAGAGGAAGACCGTGCGTCCCACCGATAACCAACACCAGGTGGCTCATATAGCACCTGTTTTCAGAGAGAATCAGTAGTATCAGCATCATAATAATAATCAACAATAACAACATCAACAATATCATCAACAACAGCACCGTCCTCAACAGCAGGCCTACCAACCTCGAAACAATAAATAGACCAGTACGAGCTATGATAGGAAAAGGGTCAGTTTTGATCCTATTCCAATGACCTATGTAGAGCTATATCCTTCTTTGATAGAGAGGAAACTGATCACTCCACGTGACCCACCTGCTATACCTACCAACCCTCAGTGGTGGTATAAGCCTGAGCTTCATTGTGTTTATCATTTCGGTGCTCCCGAACATGATGTGGAGAATTGCTATCCATTGAAGATCAAGGTTCAAGACCTTGTTAGGAGCGGTATATTATTTTTCAAGGACGTAGGTCCTAACGTCAAGAAGAACCCATTGCTCGAGCATGGGAAATCTGCTGTCAACATGGTTCAGGGCTGCCCTGGAAAATACAAGGTCCGATATGTCAGCCATATCCGACAATCTTTGGTCGAAATGCACAGACTGTTGTGTGGATACAGTCACTACGAGCATGACTATGACAGATGTCGTGTTTGCGCTTTGAATGAGAGGGGATATCGTCAAGTTAGAAGAGACATCTAAGAAATGTTGGATGAAGGTGTAATTGAAATACTTCAGAATCGCGATGAGGATGACGAAGTCAATGTGATATCACCAGTGTTCAGGATCCCTGAGCCTGTTGTCATCCGATATGATGGCAGCAAGTAGAAGGCTTCTCCTGCTCTCATAATCAAGCCAGCTGGCCCTGTGCCATATTCTTCTGATAAAGCTGTTCCCTATCGTTATAATGTTATGGCATTGGAAGATGGGAAGGAGGTGCCCCTACCCTCCACCTCTGTTGTTAATATCACTGATGTCAGTGGCCTGACCCGTAGTGGTCGTGTTTTCTCAGCGTCGCCGAAACCTCAGGCTGACACCAGAAGGGTTGATACTCCTGTTAGTGTTGTTCGTCCTTTGGGGAATTCTGTTGTTTCTCCGAATCCGGCACTTGCTGTTAATAGACATGCCGTCTTCGTTGCTAAAACTCCTGTCTCTGCTGGCCAGAATGGCATGATGAAAGAGGACTGTGATGAGATGTCGAGGCTCATCAAGAGGAGTGAATACAACGTTGTAGATCAGCTTCTACAAACGCCTTCAAAGATATTTGTGCTATCTTTGATGAATTCTGAGCCACACCGAGAAGCTTTGTAGAAGGTGTTGGACGTGGCGTATGTAGATCATGACGTCACAATAGAACAATTTGATAGTATTGTTGCAAACATTACTGCTTGTAACAATCTGAGTTTCTGTGATGCTGATCTCCCCGAGGAGGGAAGGAACCACAATTTGGCACTTCACATCTCCATGAACTGCAAAGATGATGCCATGTCTAATGTGCTGGTAGATACTGGATGATCACTGAATGTGTTGCCAAAATCCACTCTTGCTAGAATTTCATATTAGGGGCCTCCCATGAGACAGAGTGGAGTGGTCGTAAAAGCTTTTGATTGATCCCGCAAAACTGTGATTGGTGAGGTTGAGCTCCCAGTCAAGATTGGACCAAGTGATTTCCATATCACTTTTCAGGTCATGGATATCGACCCATCATATAGCTGTTTGTTGGGCCGACCCTGGATTCACGAGGCATGCGCCGTGACATCCACCCTACACAAAAAGTTGAAGTTTGTCAAGAACAAAAAGTTGGTGGTGGTAGGGGGAGAGAAGGCTCTCTTGGTTAGCCATTTGTCTTCCTTTTCTTAAATTGATGCTGAGGACGAGGTTGGAACTCCGTTCCAAGCCTTGTCTATTGCTGAGCCTTCTAAGAAAGGAACTTCTTCATTTGCGTCCTATAATGATGCGAAGTTGGCCATTGAGCATGGCGCAACTACGGGTTTGGGACAAATGATCAAGCTGGAAGACAATAAATCCCGAGCTGGCATAGGGTATTCTTCAGGCACTTTCAACAAGCATGAGCTGTTTCAGAGTGGTGGATTCATCCACATGGTTGAAGATCAAGAAGTTGCTACTATTATGGAAGAGGATGCAGAGGAAGATTCTGGCAACTTTGTCATCCCTTGAGGGGTCTGCAATAATTGGGTCGCTGTTGATGTTCCAACAGTTGTCCATAAGTCAATGTAATGTTCATTTTTGTTTAAAAACCCTTCTCCCATGCCAAAAGGAGAAGTGATGACATTGTTGGCCCATAAATGCAATGATATTCATTCAATAAATTCATGTTAAATGTTTGTTTTTTCCAAATTATTTTCACTTTTTGCTTTTTTGCATGATATTGGTGATCACAAAAAACCCTAAAAGAGAATAAAATCAATCTTTTCATCTGCATAATGATTTGCTTTACTTGAATTCTAAAATCTCTTTTTTATCCAAAATCATTGTGCAGGTTGATCAAACCCATTGAACATAATGATCCAACACCATCTCCCAACTTTGAGTTCCCTGTATTTGAGGCCGAAGAAGATGATGTTGAAGAGATTTCTGATGAGATTACCCGTTTGCTTGAGCACGAAGAGAAGATCATTCAGCCACATCTTGAGAATCTGGAAACAGTCAACTTGGGGTCTGAAGATTGTGTTCGTGAGGTAAAGATTGGGGCACTCCTGGAAGAATCTATTAAGAAGGGGTTGATTGAGTTGCTCCGAGAATACGTCGACGTCTTTGCCTGGTCATATGAAGACATGTCTGGTCTAGATACTGATAACGTGCAACATTTCCTGCCTTTGAAGCCTGGGTGTGTGCCTGTAAAGAAAAAGCTCAGAAGAACTCATCCTGATATGGCAGTGAAGATCAAAGAAGAAGTTCAGAAGCAAATTGATGCGGGGTTTCTGGTGACTTCTACATATCCTCAATGGGTGGCCAATATTGTGCCCGTACCTAAGAAAGATGGAAAGGTCTGAATGTGTGTGGACTATAGAGACTTGAATAAAGCTAGTCTGAAAGATGATTTTCCTCTACCACATATTGATATGTTAGTAGATGATACAGCTAAATTCAATGTCTTCTCATTTATGGACGGATTTTCCGGATATAATCATATCAAAATGGCACCCAAGGATATGGAGAAGACAACATTCATCACACCTTGGGGAACATTCTGTTATCGAGTGATGCCCTTCGGTTTGAAGAACGCCGGAGCCACGTATCAACGCGCTATGACTATCTTGTTTCATGATATGATGCACAAGGAGATTGAGGTATATGTTGATGATATGATTGCAAAGTCAAGAACGGAAGTTGAACATATGGAGAACTTGTTGAAGCTTTTTCAGCGTTTGAGGAAGTATAAGCTTCGTCTGAATCCTAACAAGTGTACATTCGGAGTCCGTTCCAGCAAGTTATTGGGCTTTATTGTCAGCGAGAGAGGTATTGAAGTTGATCCTGCCAAGGTCAAAGCAATACAAGAGATGCTTGCGCCCAAAACTGAGAAGCAAGTCCGAGGTTTTCTTGGCCGCTTGAATTATATTTCCAGATTTATATCCCACATGACTGCCACATATGCACCTATATTCAAGCTCCTCCAGAAAGATCAGCGTCATGATTGGATCGAGGATTGCTAGAAGGCCTTTGACAGTATTAAAGAGTATCTCTTCGAGCCTCTGATTCTGTCTCCGCTTGGGGAAGGGAGACCCTTGATTATGTATCTGACAGTTCTTGAAGACTCTATGGGTTGTGTCCTTGGTCAGTAAGACGAATCAGGGAAGAAGGAGTATGCCATCTACTATCTGAGTAAGAAGTTCACTGATTGTGAGTCTCGATACTCAATGCTTGAGAAAACATGTTGTGATTTGGCTTGGGCTACTAAGCGCTTACGCCAGTATATGTTGAGTCATACGACTTGGTTGATATCCAAAATGGATCCAATTAAGTATATCTTTGAGAAGCCTTCTTTAACTGGGAGGATTGCCCGTTGGTAGATGCTGTTGTCTGAGTATGACATTAAGTATCGAGCTCAGAAAGCTATTAAAGGTAGTATCTTGGCTGACCACTTGGCACATCAACCAATTGAGGATTATCAATCAGTTCAGTACGACTTCCCAGATGAGGAGATTCTGTATTTGAAAATGAAAGATCGCGATGAGCCTACGCTCGATGAAGGGCCAGCGCCTGGTTCCCAATGGAGCATGGTGTTTGATGGCGCTATAAATCAATATGGAAATGGTATTGGGGCAGTGATTATTACTCCTCAGGGCACACATTTTCCTTTTACAGCAAGGCTAACTTTCAAATGCACGAATAATATGGCGAAGTATGAGGCCTGTATTATGGGTTTGGAAGAATGTATTGATCTTAGGATCAAGCATCTTGATGTTTATGGCGATTCGACCCTTGTTGTTAATCAGATTAAGGGTGAATGGGAGACGAATCAGCCTGGCCTCATCCCATATAGATATTATGCGAGGAGGATTTCAACTTTCTTTACTGAGGTTGACTTCTATCATATTCCTCGGGATGATAATCGAATGGCAGATGCTCTTGCTACACTTGCTTCGATGATTGTGGTGAAATTCTGGAATGAAGTCCCCAATATCACTGTGATGCGCTTGGATAGACCAGCTCATGTATTTGCAGTAGAAGAAGTAAAAGATGATAAGCCATGGTATTGTGACATCAAATGTTTTCTTCAGAGTCAGATTTACCCTCCTGGGGCATCTGTTAAAGATAAGAAGACTTTGAGGAGATTATCTGGTAGTTTCTACCTTAATGGCGAAGTGCTTTATAAGAGGAATTTTGACATGGTTCTGCTCAGATGCGTGCATAGACACGAAGCAGACCTGTTAATGACTGAAGTCCATGAGGGTTCATTTGGTACTCATTCCAATGGACATGCCATGGCAAAGAAGATGTTGATAGCAGGCTACTACTGGCTGACAATGGAGTCTGGCTGCTGCAAATATGTGAAGAAATGCCATAAGTGTCAGATTTATGCGGATAAGATTCATATTCCCCCAACACTTCTGAATGTGATTTCATCACCATGGCCTTTCTCTATGTGGGGAATTGACATGATTGGAATGATAGAGCCGAAAGCGTCCAACGGTCACAGGTTCATTCTCGTAGCAATTGATTACTTCACCAAGTGGGTCGAAGCGGTATCATACGCAAACGTGACCAGGTAGGTGGTTGTAAAGTTTATCAAGAATCAACTCATATGCCGTTATGGTGTGCCAGACAAGATCATTACTGATAATGGATCTAACTTGAACAACAAGATGATGAAAGAGCTGTGTAGCGAGTTCAAGATAGCACATCATAACTCTTCTCCTTATAGACCCAAGATGAATGGGGCTGTTGAAGCTACTACTAAGAATATTAAGAAAATTATCCAGAAGATGGTTGTTACCTACAAAGATTGGCATGAGATGCAGCCACTTACTTTGCATGGATATCGTACATCTGTCCGCACTTCGACAGGGGCAACCCCTTTCTCTCTTGTATATGGCATGGAGGTTGTGCTCCCCGTGGAGGTTGAGATCCCATCAATGCGAATCTTGATGGAAGTCAAGTTGACTGAGGCTGAATGGGTTCAGAGTCGTTATGACCAGTTGAACTTAATTGAAGAGAAGAGATTGACTGCCATGTGCCATGGTCAGTTATATCAGCAAAGGATGAAGAAAGCCTTTGATAAGAAGGTCAAGCCTCGTGTGTTCCGAGAAGGTGTCCTTGTGCTCAAGAAAGTTTTGTCTTTCGCGCCCGATTCCAGGGGCAACTGGACTCCAAACTATGAAGGTCCATATGTTGTTAAGAGAGCCTTTTCAGGCGGTGCTTTGATACTCACAACTATGGATGGGGACGATTTCACTCGTCCTGTGAATTCAGATGCAGTCAAGAAATACTTCGCCTAAAAATAAAAGCAGAATAGCTCGCTAAGTTGAAAACCCGAAAGGGCTGCTTAGGCAAAAATGAGCGTCTCGGTGGATTGAAAACCCGAAAGGGCGATCCAGGAAAAAGTTAGAGACATGAAAAAAATGAATTTTTATATATATATATATATATATATATATATATATATATATATATATATATATATATATATATATATATATATATATATATATATATATATATATATATATATATATATATATATATATATATATATATATATATATCCCGCTAGATTGAGTACCTCACCATGGGACAATCTAGGCAAAAGTTAGGGATTTGGCAAGTAACTGCATCCTGACAAGACTTTGCTTTCCAGCTGTCATCTGTCAGAGACTCTCGTTCAGTCATCGTCAACTGAAGCTTTAAATACATCGGATTCAGAGTTGGTGGAGAAATGGTCATTATGTTCAATATAGCCCTTTTCCAATATATATCACGAATTTCAAATTTGTAAAGATCCATGGAGTCTTGCCATTTGCAGACTACCATTTCATCAAATAAATTTGAGCCTTTATCTAATTCTTTTCACTCTTATTGGTTTCTATTCAACAAATGTTTGCATGTTTTAATTGATAAATATCATTGTTTTACATAAATAAATCTTTTATAAATTGTTTTTAAACAAAGTGAACATTCACAATGACTAAAAAAGATAATTGGGACATCTTAAGTGCTCTCCCAAGGATAATATGATCACCTAAAGAGTAAGACATTTTCTCATCATTCCTGGCATACTTGTATCCTTTTCATTATCTTTCAGGTTGTCTCCTCCGTGAGCACAGAAGAAGGTTAAGCATTACCAATTCCCCAGAGAATCTGGAGCTTTGGTCCTGTTTTATTTAGAAGAATATATCTCTAACATCCCACCAAATCCCCAGAAGAGTTTGGGGTTTGGCCTTGGTCTTCTAAGCTCCCTAGTTGAGTTGGGATTTAGCATTTGTGTTATCAATTATATGGTTGTCATCCTTTGTGTGGATTGACCTAAAATGCCTTATAAATTGATAAATTGATATGTTATCTTTTCGAGGAAGTTGATATTCCCTTATTCAGATTGGAATTCTCCCGCAGAGTGAGCAGGATATCGTAGCACGAGTGGAATTTTTAACCATTTGGGTTTGTAGCTTATTCTCAGAAGATTCAAGTACTGTGATCTCCAGCAGGTTTGCTTCCCATCCTTCCTCAGCAGGTTTGTTCATGTGAGACTTCCCCATTTTAGACTCCAGCAGGTTATCTCTAGCTGATCACTTTCAGGTTAATCTTGGTTTGGTCACCAGCAGTGTCCCCTATGAGGGTTGCTTGGCCAGAGCCTGATTATTGTTATTTCCTCCTTCTCAGAAGATTTCTCCTCCTAGCAGAGTGGGTGATGAAAATATTTATTTTTCTATCCCCAGTGGAGCGTTGCTTTCCCCTTCCTCAGCAGGGTTGTTCACATTTGACTTCCCCAGCTTAGTCTCCAGTAGTATGAGGAATTGTGTTGATTCTTGAAGTTCTGTTTGGTGGTTGTTCCCCACAGAGTTTCCTATCTCGTCCCGATAGTTCCCCAGTAGAGTTTCTTCTACAAAGGAAGTTTATCTGTGCGTTCTATATATATATATATATATATATATATATATATATATATATATATATATATATATATATATATATATATATATATATATATATATATATATATTGAGTACCTCACCCTGGGAGAATCTAGGCAAAAGTTAGGGATTTGGCAAGTAACTGCATCCTCACAAGACTTTGCTTTCCAGCTGTCATCTGTCAGAGACTCTCGTTCAGTCATCGTCAACTGAAGCTTCAAATACATCGGATTCAGAGTTGGTGGAGAAATGGTCATTATGTTCAATATAGCCCTTTTCCAATATATATCACGAATTTCAAATTTGTAAAGATCCATGGAGTCTTGCCATTTGCAGACTACCATTTCATCAAATAAATTTGAGCCTTTATCCAATTCTTTGCACTCTTATTGGTTTCTATTCAACAAATGTTTGCATGTTTTAATTGATAAATATCATTGTTTTACATAAATAAATCTTTTATAAATTCTTTTTAAACAAAGTGAACATTCACAATGACTAAAAAAGATAATTGGGACATCTTTAGTGCTCTCCCAAGGATAGTATGATCTCCTAAAGGGTAAGACATTTGCTCATCATTCCTGGCATACTTGTATCCTTTTCATTATCTTTCAGGTTGTCTCCTCCGTGAGCACAGAAGAAGGTTAAGCATTACCAATTCCCCAGAGAATCTGGAGCTTTGGTCCTATTTTATTTAGAAGAGTATATCTTTAACACCCCACCAAATCCCCAGAAGTGTTTGGGGTTTGGCCTTGGTCTTCTAAGCTCCCTAGTTGAGTTGGGATTTAGCATTTGTGTTATCAATTATATGGTTGTCATCCTTTGTGTGGATTGACCTAAAATACCTTATAAATTGATAAATTGATATGCTATCTTTTCGAGGAAGTTGATATTCCCTTATTCAGATTGGAATTCTCCCGTAGAGTGAGCAGGATATCCTAGCACGAGTGGAATTTTCAACCATTTGGGATTGTAGCTTATTCTCAGTAGATTCACGTACTGTGATCTCCAGCAGGTTTGCTTCCCATCCTTCCTCAGCAGGTTTGTTCATGTGAGACTTCCCCATTTTAGACTCCAGCAGGTTATCTCTAGCTGATCGCTTTCAGGTTAATCTTGGTTTGGTCACCAGCAGTGTCCCCTAGGAGGGTTGCTTGGCCAGAGCCTGATTACTGTTATTTCCTCCTTCTCGGAAGATTTCTCCTCCTAGCAGAGTGGGTGATGAAAATGTTTATTTTTCTATCCCTAGTGGAGCGTTGCTTTCCCCTTCCTCAGCAGGGTTGTTCACATTTGACTTCCCCAGCTTAGTCTCCTGTAGTATGAGGAATTGTGTTGATTCTTGAAGTTCTGTTTGGTGGTTGTTCCCCACAGAGTTTCCTATCTCGTCCCGATAGTTCCCCAGTAGAGTTTCTTCTACAAAGGAAGTTTATCCATGCATTCTCCCCAGCCAAGACTCTGTCTGATCTTATCCTTGTCTTTGTGTATTATTGGAAGATCCCCAGCTTTGGTGATTGTGTTCCCCTTGCTCGTTCCGAACAACAATATCTGATTCCCGATGATCCTGTTTGTTCCCTGGGCAGTGACTTTATTTGATTCTCAGCATTGGTTTTATCTCCCTACAGAGATTTGGTGTTTCCTGGTATTTGGTTGCCCCTCATCAGATTGGGAGTTTCCCCAGTGGTTTGGCTTTCTCTTTTGAGATGTAGTACCGGATGTCTGTGGCCTTCTACCCAGTAACCGGTAGTTGTAAGCCCTATTTTCTATGGTTTTCTACCCTCATACTGGTAGTTGTAATCCCCATTTTATCCCCTTGCAGAGTTAACCCTTGATTTTGTTCATCCTAACCGATGACGGTTACTCTCTTTTGTGGTTTTCTACCCTCATACCGGTAGACATAATCCCCTCTTTGTCGGTTTATCCTTATCCAATATTCGGTATTGATATTCCTTCACCTTCTGAGTATATCTCCCAGTAACCGGTGATATATCTCTCGGGTAATTGCTCCAATAAAGCAATGTATCCCCGGCGGGTCATCTTTCATTTACCCCTTTTGTTGGTAATAATCGTTTCTCCCCTTTGATTGGTCATCATTTTATACCCAGTAACCGGTATCCCGATGTCCTTTCTTTTTGGTCGATTTATCCTTTATTAACCCAGTAACGGTTGTGGATGGTCTTCCATGCGAGTAGGTTATCTACGTTCTGACTGTAATAGATAATATATCTCATGCGCTCTTCGGTTGATATCTTTTTCTTCCCCAGTCGAGTAAGATTCATATTTCCTTATGGAGTCAGATTTCCCTGATTTAAAATATACCTTTTTAAGTCTTCCTCAGATGTTTTGGATGATCGATATCTCTCACCCTTATACCGGTCTTAGATATTCATTCTCCCCGAGCATGGTGTTCTCTCACCCTTATACCGGTGTTTTAATCACATGTCTCTTTGAGCTTATTACCCAGTAAACCGGTAATACCTCATTTTTTTGTTGTTTCCTCAGCTGAGTCATGTTTGGACATTCCCCATCGGAGTCCTTTGTAGATGTTCCCAGCTGGAGTCCCTTAGTGGATTTTCCCCCATCTGACTCCGGATTTTTATCCGAGGTATCCATTGTGGATAGTTTTGTTGTATTGGTGTATTCCCCAATACATGCATCTTTGTGTCAACTCGAGTCTTTCCATTGATTTATTTTCGTGGAATCCCTTCGTATTTTTCAGCAAGTTTCAAGTCGTGACCTGCTCACGCGTTTTATCCCTTTACTCCCCAGTGAGTCCCCAGAGTCTCTGTCCCATTTATGAGTGTAGTACTCATATGGATTTTTAGTTTCTCTTGATTTCTTTTTCTTTGTGGACATATATCCCCACAGAGTATTAACTGTTGCATACATACATTTGCATCATGAGGTCTCTTAGGGACCAAAATTCGTCTCTTTGTTTTTATTTAAGCCCATTCTACCACGTCAAGACGAAGATTTTAACCTTCATATCTCCGGCTAGAATGACCTTAAATAGGGGCATCTGTAAGACCCTAAGTTTGACCCTAAGATCCCTCATGGCATCAGATCATTGCACATTGCATTTGCCTCAAGGATCATAGCATCTTGGCTCCTTACCCTAGGGTTGGGACTTGTGTGAGTTGGTTTGAGACCACCAAGCATGCTTGAATTGTATATTATTGCTTTTCTTATTTTGCTTACTAACCAAAAGCACAAAAATATGTCACTAACATCTTTTGTTTTGTAGCTTGAGCAATCATAAGATCTGAGGCTCCTAGGAGGTCCTTATGCTCATTGATGTGGCCAGATGAAATAGAAAGCAAGCATGAAAATGGTTCACAAAGCTCTCAATCATCATATATGCCTCCCAAGTATCTCAATTTGTCAATTTGATCAAAGTAAACCAGACGGCTTGAGGACTGTTTCCCAAGGAAACCCTAATTCATTTGTTCATCAATTGTGCCTTGCTCATGAAGCAACCTCAACCATTGATCAAATACAATCAAGGTAAGTTATTTCATTCATCATTTCATTCATATTTTATCTTATTTAAGTTTCCTCAATCATCAATTATCAAGATTTGAAGTTTGGACTTGAGAAGTTGATCAGTCAATTCATCTAACTATTTTGAAATCCACCGAGACCTAACTTTTGATGTGTTTCTCAAATGGAGATGAACCCAAGAGGAAAAAAGTTCTTAAGAACCATATGAATAACTTTCATGTTCATCGAAAATTTATTTGAATCTTGGAAGATCATCATCCATTTCAAAACATTATAGGTCATTTTGACTGAAACCCTAATTTTGGGTCAACTTCCCAAGGACATACCTCTCTCATTTTTTATGATTTTGATGTGGGATCAAATGCATTGGAAATTTTCAGATGTCTAATTAATTTTTTATGTTTAACAAATTTTCATAATCCTAAAATAAATACATGTGATATTGCAAAACATTATAGGTCACTTTGGGCCAAAGGCATTGAAATGTGAAAAAGTCCAACTTCAAGTGCCCATAACTTTCTCATAAAAAATCCAAATGATGCAAACTTTAAGTCCAAATTGATTTTATTGAAACGATATACAACATTTATGTTTAAGGTTTTGTCATTTGGAGCTTGCATCATTAAAACAGAAGGGCTTGAAGTTAGTCCATTTTGGAAATTTTTACATGCACATGTTTTGCACCTTGAACTTTATGGCCAATTTTCACTAATTTCCCAATTGCAAATGAAGTTTTGTTCAACATAACAATTGATCCTCATGTCAAAACCTTTCCAACCATTATTCACAAGGCCATGTTTTATTTTTGGAATAGGCATTTTCAAAGAGGGGGAGATTTTGGTGCAATTATGGAAACTTGGTTGAAACTCATTGCGCACTCCAATTACCTCACATATGCACGTCCATTTCAGATCAAAATGACTTAAGATTTCAATTCCAATTAGATTTGGGCCCTCCATGCGCCTGTACAGGCCCATGCATGGAGGCCCTTATCATTCATGCACACATAGTTTTCACGCTTGCAGCTTGCATTTGCTATAAATGGAGGTGCATACCTCCATCATAAACTAACCTGAAGGTGCCTGGTATGCTGCAAAATTGAATCCAAAACCACACCTAAAGGAATTTCTCTCTTTCACTTTCAATTTTCAGATCCAAATTTCAATCTCCTTGGTTATTCTTTGGACTTAAATTCCTTAGCCTCATCTCCTCTCCATCTCTAGAGCAAACTGTAAGCAAGAGTGGTGAAGGATTGTGCTCCATAGATCTACATTTTAGAGGTGGATGTTCAAACTTTTCTTCTTCGAAACTCATTGATTATTGCTTGTTTCTTGTGTTTCTTGGCTTGGCTAAAGTCATCTCATCAGAGGCATTGGAATTGTGCTTTTAATTTTGCAAAATCATCAAGTTCAGTTTGAACTCCATTATTTTCCTCTTCTAATTTCTCTTCCTATGGGGATCTAGAAGGAAAACCAATGGTACAGGGGTGATGTACATCACCACAGCTTTCCAATGATATGAGGATCGCTTCATTTGGTTAAGTTTTTTGTCTGCAACTTTGGCCGGAATCCCTGGTCTCGCCGGAGAAGACGGTGGTGTACACCACCGTCCGTTTTCCAGGTTGAATATGGGCCCTTGGATCTAATTTCCAGATTTAATCTCCACCTTCCATCTTTATGACTTTATTTAATGCAAGGTGTTTCTCCTTGACTTGGACTCATGGTGAGCGCGCGCCTGTGGACCATTAGATGTGTCAGGTCAATTAATGAGATTCCATCCAACGCACATGGTTTTTTCTATTTTCTAATTTAATCCATTTTATTTCAAAAATCATAACTCTTTCATTTTAATTCCAAAAAATATGTGACCAATTACACTATTTTCCTTTTAATTTCTAGTTTCTAAAAATGATTTTTAATATTTTTTATTTTATCATTTGATATTTTTTATGAATTTTCTCTTTTCTGGTTATTTTTAATTCATTTTAAATAGTTTTCAATATTCAAAAAATACAAAAATATTTTCTTAACTTCTTTGAATGATGATGGATCTATGAAAAATATTATCATTAATTTATTAATTGATTTGAGATTTATTTGAGATTTATTTGAGATTTTAGTTCAATTAGGTTATGTTTTATTCATTTTTAATTGTTTAAAAATAGTTTCTGGTTTCTAAAAATGCTGAAATTTTTTGTCAAACTTTGTTTGACCTTGTTGAACTTAGGATGATCCATTTGGACTTTTCAAAGTTGATTTGAAATGGATTTGAAATTTGACCTTTAATTGTTTATTTTAATTCAAGTATTATTTTAATTTTGAAAAATACCAAAAATATTTTATTTGTTTCTTGACTTCTAAGTTTCATTTTGCTTCTGTTTACTATTGTTTGACCTTGATTCCATTTGTCTTTGGTCAATGCACTTTGATTATCTCATTTGAATTCCATTAATGTACATTCTTATTCATCTTCTTCTTCATCTTTTTCTTTTTGATCAATGAGTTAAAGATTGGTGGTTAGCCTTGATGTATAGGAGGTTTAACCTTCCTTGGTTCAAGTCTAATTCATCTTGATCAAAGATCAAGTGAATGGCTTTGCATTAAGGATAAGTTTCTTCTTGATCAAGCAAAAAACCTAAATCAATACAAGATCATTCTCAATTTCTTTTGGCATGGCAAGTTGTAGGAGCTTGGCTTACTAGTCAAGGTCTCTAACTTGTGTTTGTTGCCTATATTTTATTGCCCGGCCTCAGATAGGTGTGACTACTACATTAGTCCACTTACGATTTCTTAACATAGCGCTAAATTGCCTTATGGCACACTAACATTAACTATTGACCATTAACTTTTAATTCAAGTCATTTAATTCTTGCAATTTACTTTATGCAATTTAATATATTGTACATATAATTCATTTGCTTTTGCCCCTTTGCTCACTTGAGCTCATGTTTATGTTAATGCAATTTGCCTTTTGCTCACTTGAGCACATAATTGTGTATATACTATTGTGCTTGTATTTTGTGTTGATTGTTGTAAATCAAATGCAAATGAATAAAAAGACTTAGATTCTAGGACATTCCCTATGCAAAATGGAGTCAAAGAGCAACTAGGCCTCATGCCTTTAGAGTGCTATAAATGTCAAAGAGCAACTAGGCTTCATGCCTTTAGAATGCTTAATCTTGAAGAGGACTTTAAAAGGACCTAATCTCTAAACTCACTCTTGTCCATTCTTTGTTTTCATTATAGAATTTTCTTTTGATGTGTGTGTTCTTGTGCTAGGGATTTCAACTTGAGCCAAATTGAAGAACCATTGTCATGAGCATCCAAAGTGAGAGATACAAAAGCCATTGGAAGATTCCTAGGAGCTTGTTTTGATTGTGTGCTTGATTGCTTGAGTATTTGCTTATTTGCTTGCTTATTCCAAAGGATGGGAGCTACTTGGATCATTGTTATGATCTCAAGAAGGGAACTCCATTTGTGGTTTTATTTCTCTTCCTTCATCTTTGTATGTTTAGGACTTAGCCATTCTTCTTCTTCCCTCCACTCTAACCCAAGCCAAAACCTTTGTGCAAACATTTAACATTTGTTTTCAACATTATAAACCTAAGCATTATGCTTTTGATTTTCAAACTTCTTTCATAACACTTATTTTGAATTGAATTCTTAAGTCAACTTTGACCATATTTTGTAAATACTTTTCATTGGTAAATACAACTCACTCAATTGTTTTGTGGTTTCAAGGGCCACTTTTTTTGCCAAAGCTTTTCATAAACATTAACTATTAGGTTTGACTTATCCTTGAGGTTGATATAATACTCACCTATATCCTTGGTGAGTGACTATAAGACTTCCATGCTTATTATAGGGTTAACCCCTCAGTAGCATGTTGAAGCTCTCCTCACATGGTGGATTGTGGTTTTAGGTTGAGTTTACTCCCTTTGATAACGAAAGACCTTAAGGCTTTTGGACCAATCAATTCACCAACTTCTTTTGAGATTTCTATCCCAAACTACGAGGTTTTGATCCTAATCTTTTTAAGATGGTACGTAGGCAATGGATTTATCCATTCAAACACAAAATTGGAAATAATTTGTACATTCTTCTCTCATCTCCCCAATCATGTTTGCACAAATAAATTTTCACAAATACCAACCTACCTTACAATAATTGTGAAAAGGGCTCCCTAGGAGTACCTAGGATGTATTGGATGCTTAAAACCTTCCCATTGCATAACCAACCCCCTTACCCCGATCTCTGACATTTTTATTAGTTTTTTATTTGATAAAACTTCTCGGTTTTTGTTCGCTTTCTAACCTTTCCTTTGGATAAATAGAAGTGCGGTGTCGACTCGAATTGTATGATTTATTTTTGATTTAGTCAATAAATCTAAAGGTAACAAATACCCCGCTACACATGTCACTAGCTCTCACAAATGGAAAAGGAGCAAAATATTCACACAATACCCTGAGGAATTGGAGACTTACAATATCACTTATAAAAATGTCATTGCGTTTGGGGCAAATTTAGCGTTATGTTAAGCAATCGTAATTTGACTTATGTAGAAGTCACAATTATCTAAGGCCGGTCAACAATAATATTGGTGTTAATGCATGCTAGATACATGGTATCCAATACCAAGCTCATAAAACATACCACACACAAAAATAAGAAGGGATGGGGCTATCTCAATCAAGCTCATGTTGATTCATCGGACACAAGGTCATTTATGAATCAACTAGCAAATTATCCAAGAGAAGTCATTGGCCAAGAGATGGTTGGGGAAGAAATAAAATGAATATGGAGATATTAAATTAAAGGGATCCCAAATTGGTCAAGAGATGAACCTTACTTGATCAAAACCATTAATTCATCTTGAGGGATGAAGTTTAAACTTCATCAACCCCCTGAATCCGATGATGTTGACCCAATAAAAGTCCAACTCAATCAAGACCAAGGTCAAACAGAAGTAAGGTAAATACGAAGTCAATACAAGATCTCAACAAAGCAATAAAATAATAAAACATTTTAAAAATGAAAAAAATAAGTTTTCAAAGATCAAAAACCTAAAACCCCTTCAAAACACCAAATAAATGGCCAAGGTTTATCATAGGTCAAGCAAGGTTAAAGGACCACTGACTAATTTTTTTGGCATTTTTCAAAAGTCATAAGTGATTAAAAACTAATTAAAACAAGTTAAAAATCACAAAATTCACCAAAAATATCACACATAATCCAAAAATTGATTTTAAATTAAAAATGGGAAAAGGAAAATATTTTTGAATTTTTGGTGTTGGTCCCATAATTTTTGGATCAAAAATGAATTTATAATGAATTTTGGAAGAAAATGATATTTAAAAACCATTTTAGAAAATTAAAATAAAACAAAAAAACACGATCCATCAGATCTCCCTCATTAATTGAGGAGGCAGATCTGATGCTCCACAACAAGTGTTCCATGGTGCACTCAGTCAACACTTCCACACGTGTGGTAATCAAAAGCAATGGTCAAGATTAGAACGTGGAATGAAGATTCGAGGGTGAGGGACAAGTCACGCCACGACCGGAGCCCTAGCTCCGATCATCTTCTCTAGTGAAGTTCACCGGACTGGCCAGATCAAAAACTTCCAGAAATTGATAGATCATACATCATTTTAAATAGAAAATTGCAAGGATTACGAATATCACCTCCATTTATTTCATCTCTCACTCTATAATTAGAAAAGTGGAGGTGAAAATTAAGGTGTTCAACCTGAGTTGCTTCGAATCAATTCCAAAATAACTCAGTCACATTGCCTACATTGGTATATTGAGGGAGAATCGAAGAGATAAAGTTTTGATAAATTCACCTTTTATAGTTGCTTCCAAGCCTTGATCTTGATGCAATTCTTCTTGCTTTATCCTCCTCTTTCTTGCAGAAGTCCAATGGAATGGAAAAGGGGTTGAATCCTTGGAGTTTTTGTTCACATTCTTGAATTGGACAAAAGCTCGATTTCAAGAGAAATCTTCAAAGAATTCTATGTTCTGAGGTTATGGAGTTGGCTAGCAAAGCTGGGGCAAGGTCCTCCTTTATTCTGAGCCAATGCTATTTCATTTATAGGCCACACAATTCATTTCCACACCTTTCCAAATTTGAATGAAAATTGAGTCATCTTGGTGCATGGGTGCATGAATGCATATTCAGGCCTAATTCATGATTGAAGTTCACTCTAACTCATGCCAAAATGTTGCAGAAGTCATCACACAAGTCCATGCAAAGTTGTACCATGTTTGGAGTTCAAAACTTGCCAAAATAAGCCATGGAAAGACCTCATGTGAAAGTCCCTAATTTATCATCCAAATTATTTTATCTTGGACTCTTTAGAAAGCTATCATCATGAGGAACAACTTTGATGTTGTGACTTTTTATGTGTCTTAAAATGAACTTGGATCCTTCTAAAAAGTTGTAGCTCTTTCAAATATCTTCAATGTTACCACAAATTTGGTACCATTTGGAGTTTGGATGATGGAGTTATGGATTTTAGAAGTTGAGGAAGTTTGCTTGTTCAATGATGAGGACTAAAATAGACCTACAATGTTTTCTCATGATACATGGATTTGAAAGTATAATTTGACCTTTATCAAAGAATCAGACTTTTATAAGACATCTTGAAATTAATCATTAAACTTAAATCATGTTCATATCATAAAAATGAGGAAGTTATGGTTCTTGGAAGTTGACCTTCTTTCTAGGGGAAATACAAAATTACCTATAATCTTTCACCATAAAACATGACTTTCCAAGCATAATTAGCTCTTGAGGATAACATGAAAGATGTTTGGACTGTCATAAGTAGTAACTTTTCTCTTCAAATAATTTTCATATGACAAAAATTGTAGGAGATAGGGTCTAGGAAACCCTAGATTTGACCAATTGACTTTTATGGTCAACTTCCTTGAATCAACGTGCACACTTGAAGTTCCTTTGCTCTTAGGGGCTCATGGAGGATCGTATATGGTTATGACGATGTAAAATGAAGTATCCGTTGATATCTTTGACCAATTGTTGAAGAAACTTATTGTGGAAGGCACACAAGATACCTAGATGAATTAGGGATTCCTTGACAAACAAGCTTCAAACTCTTGATGAATTCTTGATCAAAATGACAAATAAAGAACACGACGATCCATATATGATGTCTAGAACCAATTTGGACCTTTGCTTGCTTTATCTCTTGCATTTAGGGTCTCAACCCCTAGTTGTGGGCTTGGTGAGGCACAGATGGACACACACACTACCTACAAAAGAAACAAAGCTATACTAGACATATTTATGTATTTTTGGCTAGTAAACAAAGAAAATAAAGTATGATACAATCATATATGCTTGGTGATCTCTCCCTAATGCAAACCCAATGAATGATAGGTGAGGAGAATACCAAGGTATGATCCAAATGCCAATGCAAAGCTATGAGATGGCATGAGGGATCTTAGGGGTCAAAATTGGGGTCTAACAGTTTTCTTCCTAAGGTTGATATGTGTATGGCCTACTAATATTATCCCTTTAATCTGCTTTACAACTTGCACCCTTTTGGTGAAGCAATGATGGCTTCAATCAGTGTTGATGCTTCTTTGTTTTTATCCATTTTGGGAAAAGTTACACTTTTTGACATTGGTTCGGATTTGATCACATGCGACTTGGTTTCACTCAAGTTGACTTTCAAATGTATCACACAATGTTGTGGCATATGATTAGGATTAGAATGACGTGAAATAAATAGATTTAGAGGCTTAATGCATGATTATGCATAATCTGACTGGTGTGATCTGACTAGGTGTACAATGATGAAACCCCAACTTTGCACTTGGGCCAATTAAAATTGACTCGTGCATTTTGCATGAAACTTAGGCCAATTAATCTTTGCCATAACCTTAACAAGTTTCAAAAAGAACCAAGTGAAAAGGAGTTGTGATATGGAAATGGCATTGATGTAAAGTGGAGGTCATGGATATGTTTCTAGGTCTGACTAGGCAACTTGACCAGCTTGGCCAATCCATAATTTGATGTCCTTACTCAATGAATTAGGTCTTGGTCCTTGAAAAAAAGTTTAAGATGGATTCAATTAGGATTTTTGGCTCAATGAAGATCCTTAAAAGGTTGAAATATGGAAACTTTATGGGGTTTGTATCAAATGGTAGGAAAAACTTGTCAAAACATGTGTCACTACCGGGGTTAATCAATAACGAGTGAACTGGATGGATTAAACAAAAGATCCGTAGAGTCGCCACCGAATTTTATTTTTATGTGCCTCCATCGGAGAGGCGATGGGAAATAGTTGATAAAACCCTCAAAAGAATAAGCACACGGGAGGCGCTAGGGAAAGAATAAGGTATCGGTCTCGCAACCGAGATTAGGGTTTGGAAGTCAGTTACGCAAGGGGAAGGTATTAGCAACCCTCACGTCCATGGTATTCCATAGGAACCATTTGGTTTGTTTTATGTACGTGGGGATTTATCTATCATTGTTTTCTTTTTCAAAAGAATGTGTGAAAGAGGGGGTGTTTTTGTTATTATAGTGATCGTCAAGGATTGGAGAACTTGTGCCTACATATCACTCATTCAGGGATGAGGAATCAGAGCTCCGTAGTTCAGAGTAGAAAATGTTTGTGTGTTGGTTGATTTTACCTTTGAGAAAAGGGTTTTCGGGGTGGTGCGCTAAGGCACAAAACATAAGGTTTGATGGGTTGTGTTTGATTTTACCTTAAACAAGGGTTTATGAAAAGAGTTTTTGATTAGATTGCACTAAAGTCTATGGGAGGGGGTGATTATTCTAGATAACAAGACAAGCGTCTTACATCTAAAATAATCAGAGTGAGGGTAAGAATGCTCCATTATCACTCATTCTCCACCATTTAAGGCTCGTGGTGCACACTACTAATCATAGTTATTAAGTATTTTGAGTTTCATTAAGAAAAAGCCATTTGGCGTTGGATCAATGGTTTGTTTATTTGATTGTGAAATGTGGCTTATGCAACATGAATTCAAAGTAACCAACAAGGAAATAAAAGGGTTTCATTGTAAGGTAGCCCAAGAGAAAGACTTGTGTGTGCAAAAGTGTGACATATGCTAAATAAAGGATAATGGTCTTACAAACATGTCCCCCTAATGTGGTGCCATAATGTCATTCTTACAACCGGAATGTAAGTTACAGATGAAACTCAAGTATTTATAAAGTATCACAAAAGAGTAAAGGGAAGGCCTCTAAGAAAAGGTCCTAAATGGGATCCACTAAGTCCAAGTGGTTAAGTGTTTTTGGTCTTTTAATTTTATCATGGTTTGGTTGTTTTTATATGATGACAATAAAGAACAATACTAAATTATGTATGATGAATTTGTGCAATGATAGTGATGATGAATACTTGAATGTAAAATGACATAATAAGTAAATAGCAATGAATAATAACAATGATAATAATAATAATAACAATGGTTAGTAATAATCAAAGTTAACAAAGTCAAAGTTAGGGTTATGGACAACGTTTGAGGATTATCTATCTTTAGGTTAATAGATTCAAAATATGGCGCGTCGAGGGATAACTTATCACTGACATTTCACTCTTAACTCTCTTCACATAAATCTTCCTCTTTTTTTATATACACACACAAAATCAAACAACCGTTCTTCTTCACAGTGAAAATCCAAGAACATCTCACAACCTTCAAACATAAACAACATAAAACTCAACTCTTCATTACCATCTAACAACCATACAACCTTCAATTTATAACACTAAACAACACCATGAAAAGAGGGAGTTGAAAAAACTAAAACAGAAGAAGAAAAACGCTTGAGACACGATCTACCACAACACTGCCATGAAAACGTCCTTATCACGGCCGCAGCATCCCCTATGTCACCATCACTGCATCACCAGCCTCACCACCACATGCCTTTCGTCGCGTTGAATTCGGTTGTATTGAGAGAGTAAATGAGAGAAGGAGTTGGTTTTTCCATGTATTTTGTTTAAGTTTATTTGTTATGTTGTTGTTGTTCAAAGAAGGAGTTTCAAGGAGAGGGAGAATTTTTTTTTATTTGTAAGACAAGTTTTGTGTTGTTGTTGTTAACATGCATGAGGAAGGAAGAAAAGGAAACTTTGTCTTTTTTACTTCTTCCTTTCCCTGCCACGTGTCATCATCTGAGTGGGGGAGGCAAAAAATTTAAAATCTCAAAGTATCTTGTCTCTCTGCCACTCTCACTGCCCCACTATTTTTTTAATTAATTTTTCTTTTATTATTATTATTATTATTATTATTATTATTAATTGTTATTCTTAAATTACTAAATATTATTATTATTATTATTATTATTATTATTATTATTATTGATTTCTAATTATTAATTTTTATTGATTATTATTATTAATCATTTTTTGTTATTATTACTAATCATCATTGTTTATTATTCTTTTTTGTTTGATTATTATTATCATTTATTATTGTTGTTATTACGGTTAATATTTATTGTCTATTATTATTATTTTATTAATATTTATTGATTAATTATTCATCATTGTCATTATTATTATTATTATTATTATTATTATATTGTTTAATTATTTTATTATTATTATTTAATTATTGTTACTAAATCATTATTATTATTCCTATTATTATTGTTTCTCATTATCACCATTTCCTTTTTATTAATTAAACTAATTATTTTTAAATTTTTAAATAGAAAATTTGATTTATTTGATCTATCGATTTTTCACAGATTCATTGTAATTTTGGAGGTAAATATTTATTTTAACTTTAGAAATTGCTTAAACGCATAAACTTTTGTAGACCGGACTCAAATAGAGTGACTCCTACATGAATCGTTTAACGATTGCTTAACATAGCGCTAAATTCAATAGTTTAAATTTCCTTTCTTTTTATCTTTCAAAATATCGCTTAAATCATCGGTTTTTCACAGATGCGTTGCAATTTCAGAGTTAAAAATTCAATTTAATTTTAAAAATTGCTTAAACGCATAAAATTTTGTTGACCGACCTCAGATATGGTGATTCCTACATGAATCACCTTACGATAGCTTAACATAGGGCTAAATTCAAAAGTTCAAAACTACGATTTTATTTTTGGTCCCTTGGCTTTCTCTTGGGCCTTCTTACAACAAGATTTTTGTTATTTACAGTTGTTTATTGAGCTTATATTGTTAATTGTTGTATTGTATCCTCATTCGACAAAATTGTACCCTTATTCCCGTAATGTGTAATAAGTTTATCGCTTTCCTTTATTGCTATTGTATTAGTTATCGTCATCCAACAAAATACTCAACAAATCAAACTTGTTTTTCGCCCTTGTGCGACATCAAAATATTTTCAGAAACGAGTATGCTTTATCCATATTAAATTAATTATTGTACATATTTTCTTACGATTGATTAGATGAGTAATTCGAGTGAGAACTACTAGTGATGAATTAAATGCATTATCATTTATAATGAGAGTGGGGTTATACTCATTCCTATGTGGTTGTTGTTGAATGATTAATTACGGTCAGATTTAGGTTATATTCATTACTATGTTGTTGTATGATTGTTTATAGTCAAAGTGGGGTTGTATTCATTGTTGTGTTGTTATCACTGTATTGATATGTGTCATGCATCATATATTATCGTTATTGTGAAATAAGCAAGTCACGAGTTCAAAGTTGGACTAGTGACTTATTCCAAGCTTTATGTGGGGACTTGGAGCTCTGCGTGGGGGCTCGGGGTTCATAGAAGGGACATGGTTCGTATGAGGAACCAAATGTTAAGTTGGTACCGCATACATGAGTTATGAGTTCGGTATCAGATAGGGGACAGTGACGAGCATGAGTTAAGTCGATGTTGCATTAAATTACATAATGGTTGTGGATATGAGATGTTTGAGTGTTGCTGAACATTCTTGTATGGAAATGTGTGATTTAGAATGTGATGAATAACATTGTGATTGGTGATTGATCGTGATACGAGTGGAATTGAATATGTCATATTATGGTGCATGCTTTATATGTTTATGATTGTTATGTGTGAATCTATCCTGATTGTTTTGTGCACCGATTATTATCTGAACGTATTCTCACCCCTTTTTGTGTTATTGCGTCTCTGCTCTTATAGCGTACAGATAATTAGGTATCTGTGTATGAGCTTAATGTTGAGGATGTCGTTGTGCCTCTTTATTGCTTGTCGACCGAGTTTTATAGTTGGAACCGCTCTTATATTTAACATGAGGGGAACGAGTTGTTCTTTTATTTGTTTTCATATGTTGCATATCTTTTCTCTATTTGGATATTGAACTAGTTTTTTAAACTTATTGATTTTAAGGCTTTTTAATGTCAAGTCTTTGATAATTTCCGCTGCTTATCAAATGATTTAATTTTCAATAATGTGGTTAATGTATGTTTTGTTGTTGTATGAGTAACATTCTACTTTGAAGATATATGTTTCATACATACTTTATTTGTTTAATTGTTGAGTCGGGAAGTAGGGTGTTACATTATCCGTTGAAAAAGCACTTGGATGAAAATAATCAAGTAATATATAAATGACCTTTGAGTTAGATTGTCTATGTGATCTTTGTTCTCTTGAATCCTCTTGATTGTGGAAGGTAACTAAGTTTCATTTGGATCGAAACATCTAGTCTTAAATTCTCTAACTTGTTGAACCTCATTGTGAATTGTGGATTTGACAACGACAACAAGTTTTTTGTTAGAAATCATACATGATGTCATGTATCTCCACGTCGATATATTGTCTAATGAAAAATGTAATCATTATCAGTAGGGCTTTAGGTGGATCAACCCGGACATCTTTTGAATTATTAAATACACATGCATGCATTTCCGATGTTAGTGGATGATTGTTGATTTGTTGACTTAATGTGTTGGATTTTTACGGTGATGGTTGATTCATAACGCTAAGGATCTTTCTAAAATACAACGTTATATGTCAAATATAGTCGTAATCTAATGAACTCAACGTTTTTGTGATTTTGATTGTATCATCTCATTGACATTGTTAAATATATTACGGAACTTAAAATTTATGTGAGATTACGTTGAGGACGAAACTGTATCTCTTAATTATGAATTCCTTTACTTTATCAAAGAATGTTAAGTATCGACTTTTTTTTTTATGTTTTGAGTTACTAAACTAATAAACTACTAAAGGAAAGTAAAACAAAACGATATATCTAGAGAGAGAAAAAAAAAGGTTAAAAAGATTATTTAATTTATTGTGTATGTTAATTTTTTTTTAGCAAACACTAATCCTACTAGCTAAAATGACATGTATATAGAATTTAATGTTGCTCAATATTTCTCGTTTCTCTAAGACACATGTGCACTATTTTCTCATAACGTAGTTATGTATCAACAGAAGTTTTAGTTAGTGGCACTACAAGTAAGGAATACAAGTAAAATATAAAAACATTTAGTTTTTCTGACCTTTTTCAATCTCTGTATATTTTAGAAAAAAACTCAACTAACTCGCATTGAGTTGTCTTTATAAATGTCTAGCTTTCACGTGTTCCTAAGCTTTGTTGTGTCAACTAACCAGTTATTTATCTATCAAAAGCTTACTAAAAAAATTTGAATAGGACATTTTGAAATTTGAAATTTGGCCTAAAAGTTTACATACTTGAGTCATGAATAAGAAAAAGATAGAGTATGTGGGGCAGTTTGATAGGATTTAAGCATATGAGAGCATCTACGAGAGCGTTGAAGAACTATATTCTCACATGGTGATCAAAAATAGATAAGGAAAAGAAGGTGATTTTACTTTAGTATAGACTTTATATCAATCAAATATATATCAGCATATGACCTAACCAAAATCAAGAGCTAGAAACTTCAAATGTTAGGAATTTTTGTCTTATATATTGTTTTCTTTCTTACTCTTCAACTACCTAAAATATGCCCAAAGCGCGTATGTTTTTGTTAGATGTAGTGGGAATGCTTAAAAAAATATTTTTTATTAAAAAATATTTTTTATGATATTTTTAAAATAGTAATAAATTTTCTAAACTTACTTTTATAAATTAAAATATTAATTTTTATATTAGGTAACATAGATATACATTACTAAAGATTAAAACATAATGAAAATCATATAATTTTTAAAAATAATCATCTTAAAAATAATTTTTATGAAAATTTATTCAAATAACTTCAATTTTAAGTGATTTTTTAAAATTTTAATATATAAAAAAATTATAATAAAAAGACAAAATATTCAAAATAATATTTTATAAAAAATATTTAAATCAAATTTTATTTAAGAAATTTATAAAAAGAATCTTTGTAAAATTTTTAAAAATATAAAAATTTATAAGATTATAAAAGGAATTTAAAAAAAAAAACTAATGTCCCTGTCATGTTGAATATTACATAACAAAAAATATCTATATATTTTATGTTTTAAGATTTTAAATTTATATATAATTGTTAATTCACTTATATGGTGTTCTTAATTTAGTGCGACAATCTATTTGATATGTTAGATATGCCAAAGTTAATTATCAATTTTACTTTTAATTTTAAATATTGATTGTTATTTCAACTTCTTTTATTCAATAATTGTTGAGTCTACAAGAGAAAATATTTTACGTCTTTTACCTGTCATGTAATTTATGAGCGTGTTTTAAAAAAAATAATTAATTTTGAGGTAATTTGAGTTCTTCAATGTAAATTTTATTGTTGGAAGAAAATTTATAAATTATAAAGTATTTTGGCAAAGTTGAATTAAAAAAAATTCAGTAATCACCTAAACGTTTAAGTTTTTTTCCCACTCTTTTAAATAAGAATCTCAAAACTAATTCTTATAATTTTTTTAAAAACACATGCTAAGTCGTTTTTTAATTTTTCAAAAATTCATACATTTAGTCCCTTTTTATTTTTTGAATTGGGAAAAACAGTCCCTATATTTTTCAATATTTTACAAACTCATTAATATAAAATTTGAAAATTTGCATATTAATCTCTTTAAATTTTTTTTAAATTTGCAAATTAATTCTTATTAATATGAACTATAATTTTGATAGAGCTCAATCTTAAATATTAAGCAATACATATATTAAGTGACAATAAGATAATTAATAATGACTATGATTTCAATATAATTGTTTATGTCGCCTTTTCAAACGGCTTTCATTGAAGGGAGACAATTATTTGATGGGGTGGTGGTGCTTAATGAGATTTTAGATTTTGCGAAAAGGAAGTGTAGGAAATGTATTGTGTTGAAGGTTGATTTTGAGAAAGCCTATGATTGTGTTTCATGGGGTTTTCTTAAATTTATGCTTAGAAAAATGGGTTTTGGTGAGTTATGGATGAAGTGGATGGAATGTACGGTTTTTTCTAGTTCGGTATCAACTTTAGTTATTGGTAGTCCAACTTTGGAATTTAAAACATCTAGAGGGTTGCGTCAAGGAGACTCTCTTTCTCCTTTTCTTTTTCTTTTGGTGGGAGAAGGTCTTGCGGGAATGATGAGGAAAGCGGTTTCGTTGGGATTGTTCAAAGGTTTTGCGGTTTCGAAGGATATTCATTTTGAGATGCTCCAATTTGCAGATGATACGGTTTTAGTGTGTGATGGATCTAAGGAAAACTTATGGTGTATTAAAACTTTATTGAGGGGTTTTGAATTGGTGTCGGGGTTGTGTATTAATTTAAAGAAAAGTAAGTTGTATGGTGTGCATGTGGAGGATTTTATTTTGGAATCGGCGTCTTCTTTTTTGGCTTGTAATTTGGAAAAGATACCTTTTACTTTTCTCGGTATTCCAATTGGAGGTAATCATAGACGTAGACTTTTTTGATCTATGATGATTGCAAAGTTGAAGAAGAGTTTTAGTGGTTGGCGAGGGAAACATCTATCTCTTGGAGGTAAGGTTACTTTACTCAATTCGGTGATAAACAATCTGCCTATCTTTTTACTTTCTTTCTTTAAGGCTCCTAAGTGTGTTTTGGAGGATATTATCAAAATCCAAAGGAATTTCTTATGGGGGGATGGTGGTGGAAGTAGAAAAATGTGTTGGGTTAGTTGGGATAAAATTTGTCTTAGAACGGAGGAAGGAGGTTTAGGTGTTAAGAATGTGGAGTGGTTTAATTTGTCTTTGATGAGTAAATGGGGTTGGCGTTTTCTTAATGATAAGCATGCGATTTGGTTTAAATTACTTCAATTTAGATATGGTAGTGGATTGCAATCTCTTTGTGATGTGGTGTCGAAGCCGGCTCTATCTAATTATTCCCTTTGGTGGAGAGATATCCGGTTGGTTTGTGGAACTCCTTTTGGCGGTCATGATTGGTTTTGTGATTCAATTTCTTGTAAATTGGGAAGAGGCAATTCTATTCTTTTTTGGAAGCATTGTTGGTTGGGAAATATTTCTCTTAAGCTTCTTTTTCCTCGTTTATTTGAGGTTTGTTCCTTTCCTAATGCTCTTGTGATTAATTGTGGTTTATGGGAGAATGTGGGTTGGAGTTGGAAGGTGGGTGTTGATTCTACCTTATTAGTAGGTGAAATATTGGAGGATTGGAAGGAGTTAATAGAGATCTTAAAGGATGTAAAACCGTGTATGAATGAGGTTGATAAATTAATTTGGTGGAGAGATGTGGGGGGTTTTTCGGTTAGGAATGCATTTAAACGATTGTATACTTTGAATGCGGTTAATCATATTGGTAGTGATTTTAGACTTTGTGAACTTAAAAGATTATGGAAAGCTACTATTCCGTGTAAAGTCAAGTTGTTTGGGTGGAGATGGATCTTGGGAGCCTTACCGACGAGAAAAGAACTTTGGCATAGAGGTGTGATTTTAGGTGTGGAGGGTTCTTTTTGTCCCTTATGTGAGTTAGAAGAGGAATTTGTTGGTCACCTTTTTCTTAAGTGTTGTAAAGTTAAAACCATTTGGAAGGAAGTGTTCTCGTGGTTTGGAGTGGATTTTGATGATCGATTGGAAATTTCGGATATTGATACTATTGTTACCGGAGAAGATGTGCTTTTATTTCTATCAAATTCTTTGGATGGAAGAGTGAAGTCGTCTTTGTTCGCTTTTATTTGGTCTTTGGTTTGTTGGAGCATTTGGAATGCTAGAAATAATTTGGTTTTTAAACATTCCATTTGGAATGTGGTAGAGATTTTATTGATTATTAAATCAATTGGGTGGGATTGATTTTCTATATTGTCTAAAGGGAGTATAGATATTAATAGAGAATTATGGTTTGTTAATCCTTCTAATTTTATTGGATTGTAACTTTTGTCCCTTTGTATTGGGTTGCACCCCTTGTGCGTATTAATACAAATGCTTATAAAAAAAATATATAATTGTTTATGACCTTAATAGTACGATACTAATTTTTTACCTTAAAAATTTACAAGAAATGAAACAATTCCCCTAAAATACAATATGTATTTGACAAGTACTTTTTATAGTAAAAGTGTTTCAGACATGAAATGAAAGTAAAGTTTCACATAATCACATGATAGAAAGTAATTTTTTATTGTTTGCAAATACATACTTTTCTATTTGTTTCTATTAATGAGTTAAAGAGTATTCTTAAATATCACCTTATAATTTCTTTGTTTCTATTTGATGAGGTTTGACTTGTCTGTCGTAAAACGTACTTAAATATATATTTCGAGAAAATGCAATTAAGTGTAGAGAGTTTTTAAGGATTCAATATCGACATGACTTTGTTAAAAATATCTTATTTGATATATTTCGATGGACGAAAGGATTTGCAAAGAAAGAGACTCCTTTGAATTTTTTTACTAACCCTCTGAATTTTAATTGGGTTTTTCCACTTATAGGATTGAGGATAATAGGTTTTACTATAAGATAAAAAAACATTTAAAACTTCTTTAAGTAAAATGATCAAACATTACAAAGAAATTTATTCAGTACTTTCATAGTATTTGTATTTGATACTATTAGTCATCTAACGTTAAAGGGTAGTTAATTTTTTACCAAACATAATAATGTATCTCTTAAGAATATTAATGTAATTTTTAAGAGTATTAAATTTTTCATTTAAAAGTAAATGTCTTTTGTATAACTAGATGGTAACCCGTGCGTTGCGCTAATGTTTTAACATTATTTTTATTAATTTTATGTTTATTTAAATATTGTAGTTATTAATATTTTGTTGTTTTCATCACATATACATATATATAATTTATATATTTTTAATTATTTTGTATATATTTTATATCGAAGGATATTGAGGTAGTTTCATGTTTTTATTTAAATAAAAAGAGTCATAAAATTATTTCAACATTATTCAATTATTTTTTTGTTAGACTAAAATATGTTAATTGTTTTAAATTTTGTTATTTTTTCTAGTTTAAAGTAAGTTTGTTATTTATAGGTATTAGAAATATTTCATGTTATTGAGGAAGTGTATATCATGTTTTTAAATTATATTTTATAATTTTATAATTTTTGCTATTAAAAAGTTTAATCACATGATTATTGTTTTTTTTTTAATATTTATAAACCAAAATCTATCTTTTTTATGATTTTTTATTTTATTAATTTGTAAATAAAGTTAAAATTAGTTACAAAAATTGATCAATTAATAAAATTATTGTAGTTATTAAATTTTGTAATAATTTTATATATTTAATATCATTTTTTTGTTAGCCATCAATTTTTTTATTTTTAGTTTTAAATGATCGGTTTATTTTTGTGCTAAATGTTTTCTAATTTAATAAAATAGTCTAATTATTATATTTTTAGGTATTAAACTCAACAAAAATAAAAGAAATAATGTAGTTATTAACAAAATAGTATAGTTTTTATTTTTTAGATTTAACGTAAAGAGATTGAATTATATAAAGAGTAGTAAATGTGTTTAGTTCTGATGAACTCTTTTGAGATAT